>NC_048227.1:73902313-74140136 GCF_002007445.2 Ailuropoda melanoleuca
AAAAAAAAAAAAAGACATTTTATAAAAGACTCAACGACTTCTAAACCTGTAGCCCTGAACTTCTTCAGTTTTGTTTGTTTGGGTTATTTTGTCATTACTATCAGATAACGCTACCAGAATGTCTTTTTGGAAGGTGAGGGTGTGGGGGTGGTGGGCTAATCACAATAGAGAAGAATCTTCTGTCTTTGTAAAAAAATAAGGATTTTGGAATCTTTGTCATGCTCTTCTAGCTCTCTCTTTCTCTCTTTGCCTCTCTCTCAGCTCCAGGACTGCTGTGTACTTTGGGGTCACTAAAAGAGCAGCTAACCATTTGACACAGTGTTTGGATTCTCACCCCCACACAACAGACCCTCATTACCAAACTGTTAATCACTGCCAAAGGAGCAAGTCCCTTGACAGCTCTCAAGCCCCCATCCCCCAAAGTACATCTTTCCACACTTGGTATCAAATTGCATTGTGATTACAACAACACGGGGACTGGGTAGTTTAAACGTATATTAGCGATGAAGAGGCTTTTTTCCAACTTGGATTTAAATGCTTCTTCAGCTATTGAGTGCATGTTTGCACATCAGTAAGAAGTATAGAGTTTGAAATTTGTCCTTATAAACACATACACATATTATGCACAGCACACCTGACGCCCAGATCTCTTGGAGTCAAAACTCCATCTTGTAAGAGATCCGACCTTCCAATGTGGAGTTTTATATTTTCTTGTCATTGGAAATTGCCTCATCTTTTATTTAGGTATTAGGTTAATGACACAACTACTTATTCAAAAGAGAAAAGTTTGTCCCATCAATAGTCATTTTGTTTATTTGATGCCAAATATCCACACTGGGTGATGTTTTTCACCCACCCAGTAGACTCCTTGAAATCACCTGGTGTGTTTATAGTGTGTAGACAGAGCCAAGAGGTGAGGAGGGGAGGTAGAACTTGATTTTATATAACAACCTGCGTGGCTCATTTCTGTTTCTGGCATATCTTTCTTTTTAATAGGTGATATTTTCATTTCCTAAAACTAAATATTTATTAAAAATGCAGTCTTTCGAGGGGCAATGTAAGACCGAAGACAGTTGTGTAAATAGAGCACTGTCACGTATTTATTTATTAGATTAGCAAAATGGGGCGCTCCTGCATTACAGCTGTTTGGTTCCTTTATTTTTATACCATTTTATCAAAGGAATTCCAAGTGACATGGCGTGGATTACCTTAAACCTGTTTATAGCCACCAAACCCTCTTGAAATAGCATTCTTAGTTGCGGAATATTAATAATATATGAATAAAAATATAAGTACTGTCTGATGATGATTGGTATTAGTGCTTCTGTGGATATCTCAGTCCTCTTCCCAGTAACTAAATAATAGTACCAGTCAAGATTCTATTGGTTGTAAGTGCTGGACTCCCAGGGCAAATTGGCTTAAACTGAAAGGGAATATATTGCTTCGCATAACTGGGAAGTCAAAGTAAAACCTGCTGTCTCTTGGCACTGTTGAACATAGGAGCTCAAATGTGAGCACAGACTGTCTAATTTTCTCTACCTCCCTGCTCTCTGGCTTTGCCTGGCTTTCCTCTGCAGGCTGGCTCTCACCATATGGTAAGCACGATGGACCCTGGCAGAACCAGAACTTTATTTTTCTGGAAAGAGTAGTTCTTTCTTCCAGTGTCCACATATCAGTCCCTGAAAATACTTGCTTTGCCCTTTCTCTGATTGAAATACATGTTATCATTGGAATTATACTGTTTCCAGATTAATTCAGAGCAATAATTGGTACAGCCTCAGTGATATGCTCATTACTATGGCTTTTGGCAGATTGCAATGATCACAAGCCTATCAGGACTCTATGGTCTGGAAGGGAGATGATTCCTTCAAAGTCCTCCAGAAGCATAACTGACATACTCCCCCCATGCCACCCGCCAACGCCAGTTCCCAACAAAAGGGGCATCAGCAGTTGACTTAATATTCACTAAATATAAAGTCAGGAATTCAGAAGGCTGCTATTATTTGCCCTCTCTCTCTGTCAATCTAAGCTTTTCCACACAAACACATGGCTTGAACCAAGCCAATTTCCTCACCGTCTTCATTCTGTTCTGTGTCTGCATGCCATTTTTCATCCTCCATTTTCCTAGGATTGATTTAGCTCTCTTTTTATCCATTCAATTGGATATTCAAATTACATGTATGTTTTAGGAAGCAATTCAAGCCTCCACGTAACATAAATCCTCACATAACTAACAAACATGCTTGAATTTCTTTTATTTCTTATAGCATTGTGTTATTCGTTTTTAATATATCTTTTATTACCTCCAACAATATCACAAATTACTTTCTAAGTGTAAATTTTGCTTCCTTTGATATAATAATATGGCTGTCCACAAACACTGTGGAATGTGTGTTTTTATTCATATTTAGCAAGGAGGATAAAAATAAAAGGACAGAGAGAGAGGAAGAAAGGAAAGAGAGAAGAAGCTGGCTCTATTTCAAACAAGATCTGAGGGAGCCTTTCTTTCAGTAATAGTAGCACGGTCAGACTTGCCCACTCAAGGTTCAGTCCAGGGTCAAAGGAAAGGAATATTAATTAGGAAACCATCATTTGGCGTACCAATCACCTGAGGCAAAATGAAATTAATAACAAGACCACTATTATATCTTATATCTAGTCCTGAACTGAAAATACTGTAAAGGATCAAATGTAAATGCAAAAAGAATGGACTATAATGGAATTAAAGCATGTAATAAGCTGATGAAATGAAATTAAATGAGTAATAATATATAACCCCTATTCAATTAGAATTAAAAGAGACTATTTTGCAACTCAAATGAATTTTATCTTATTCACAATGATTTTAAATAATATCCTAAAGAGTTTATCTGATTAATCCTTGTGTTGTATTATTAAGCCTAGTACAAAATTCCTAAAACAAGCAGTGTTAGATTGCTAAGAGATATGATTAAGTAATACAAAGAAGATCATAGTAAAAAAAAAACCCTCATTCCACTGAGACAATTCAACATAATGACTCATCAGTTTTCAAAAAGGATTAAGAATTTGATTTCCAATCATCATGTTGAAGACATTTGTTTCCTTCTATCTTAATTATCAAGAAGCTCAGAGTGTCCGAAGGAAGAGTACATAGTTGATTGCATATTCATTCCCCATGATACCAGATAATAGTTTTCTCTACCATGGAACAGCACAAGACTTCTAAAAAGGCAAAAATCTAAACTTAATGTGTGGGTCTTGACTTAAATGGATTATGTAGAACATTGGTATTAAGATCCTTTTTCTATTTGCCCTTCTTCTTAGAAGGCTGTGGGGACAGGAGGGTCACTTAGCAAAAAGCACTTCTTTTCTTTTGTCAAAAAACCTCATGGAAAAGATCTGTGCCTAGATTTGAATGGTCCTGCATAAAGCCAAGAACTTTTCTTATCATGAACTAAAAGAATGTAATCTTTAAAAGTTTGGATGGCAATACCATTATTGTATCTCAAAAAGCATGTAACCAATGTCCACACATTCTGAATTGAATGTTTTATCCTGTAATTTTCTATGTCAGTTGTCAAAGTATTTGCCTCACAATCTGTATGTGTGTGTGTGTGTGTGTGTGTGTGTACATACAGAGAGAAAGAAAGAAAGAATTATTCACTTCAAGGATACACTAAGCAAAAACAACTGCTTAAATTAATAAAATTTCAATTTTTTTTCAGTGTGAGAGATCCAACATAAGGTAATCCTTTCTGTGATGTTATTTCCCATAGACTTCACTGAACAGTGATTAATGCATTTCTGTTATTATTGTTTTTATTATTCCAATGTTTGGAAGTTTGTTATTTCATAGGGAAGACTCACACTTCAAGTTTTTGGGGGGACTTTTTCCTAGCTGCGAACCTCATGTTTTTCTTGGATAGTAAAGCTGAAGCAAATTAGAAATGAGTAGAATGGAACAACATTCATAGATTGTTTAAGTTGCTAGAAGTTCTTTTTTTTTTTTTTACATGGTAGCTAGAGCGATTCTAGAAATATCTTGAATAGAAAAATAAATAAATAAAACTGAGAAATACCTTTTTCCAGTTATCCTACTAGAATTTGAGATCATCAGATTTTTTTTTTTTAAGTAGAACATGTATAGACACTAAAAAATATTACCTGTAGGGAAGATAACCTTACAGGGTGATTTATGTCTAAGTTTTAAATCATGCCTCAAGCATGGTTTTATTCTAGATCCATGCCTAATTAGAAGATAAAAGTACTAGAGGGAAGAGTATAATTTCTTGTGTATTCCCTCAGCATAATACCTGACTGATACTTTTTTATAACATATTATGACACACATTTTCCCAAAAGGCAAGGATTTGAAATTGAATATGTAAGTATAAATTCAGAAAATTTACCTTGTTTTTGAAATTGTAGGTCTCATGTATTATTTATAGCCAATTGTAGGTCTGAAGTTTGAAATGTTTGCCTAAATTAAGCAACTAAGGACATTATTGTCTTTTCCTGTAAACTATGCAGAAACAGAAATAATAGAATATTGTTGCATATTAAGTGATTCAACTTTAATTAAAGGGTCTGGGAGTTTGAATGTTGAATTCTGAATGGCCAAGACACTCAATATATACTACTCAACTATTTCATATTATGAATTAAAACACTAAAGTAATCTATTTTTAATTTTTTGGAAAATTATAGTTTAGCTCATAACGTTATCTCTAAAAATCTGTATCACTAATTGAGGTTTAGCTCTTTGGGATAAATCAAATCAGATAAAAGATACTGAGTTAGAGTTTAAATTTTAAAAATAAACTATATTTGAAGGTATCTAAAAATTGTGAAATACAGAATTGTTTGTTTATTTTACAGAATTTTCTCTTAACAGATTTTGCTTTAAAGTATTTCTGACAGATTTATGTGCCTTAAGAAATCCAGCATTCTACCCTTTTTATTGTATCAAGAAGAAATAGGAAGTAGTTGCTGAGTTTAACCCTTGTATGCCTGCAACTGCATTTTTAAGTAATACCTATCTTTAGATACGTTTGCACATACATATTTTGCTCTCAAAGATTTGAAATAATTTGTAATAAACAGACACCATAAAATAGAACTCTCCCATTCCAAAAAATGTTGTTAAAGTTGAGGACTCCTTCTTTATCTTCACTAATTCATGCTTTATTGAATCATATTCTGCCAGAACATGTTACTTTCTAGGACAAAGTAAGACTTCTTTGGAACCCATATGAGCTTTTTCTTACTATGAGGACATTATTAAATGTCCAGAGCCGTTTTACCCCTAAGTATCAACACACTGCTAAAACTTTAGTAATTAAACAAAACATCAAAGCAGGAAAGGTCCCATGTACTATTTACTCTAAGTCCCTCAGTTTACAAAAAGGAAAAAAGAAGTGCCTGTGAACTGGTGTCAAATCCAAGCTAGAACCCAGTTCACCTTGCTCCCAGGGCTCTTGCAGCAAGCTATTTTGAAAATGGCATCCCAGGAAATGCTGTTTCCATAGATTCTTCTGTTCTGCTAATTTGATCTTTAGTCCATTAATACAATAATTTTGTCAGTTACTATGTTTTCTTAAATTTTCCTTGGGAATTTGGTAAAATCATCTGAAAATTATTCTGCTACCCCATATAAATAAAGCACAAAGTTCCAGGTAGAAGAATTACAGCTTCCAAAGGGAATTAATTTGCATGGAGAAGTAATTTCAATAAAGAAGGGAGGTCCACTGGGTAGAAATTATCTTAGTCTTTGATCATCAAAGGGAATTTTTGAAATATAATGAAAATATAATAGTAATGTTAGACAGTTTTTATTTATACGATATCATTTGATTGTCAGGTAATCTAATAGGCAAGTATTATTAACTTCATGATAAATACATAAAATGGAGGCTTAAATTTACTAACTTGCTTCTTGTAATAGAACTGGTTATTGTCAATGCTTGGGCATGAACCAAGGTGTTCCAACTCCAAATCAGAATCCAGCCCTCTTATTCTCTATCAAGTATTCGTAAAAAATACTGCACAAATGCTCATGAATTCACCCTTAGTATAGAAAAATGAATTTCTCCCTGTTGTTTAAAGGTGTGAAATGCTTTTACATTCATTATCTCATTTGATTTTAAGAACAGCCCCATGAATTAGACAAGACAATTATTATGACTTCCATTTCATTAATGAGGAAACTGAGGGTCAGAAAGTTAAGTGATTTAATGAAAGTCACACAGTAGGTATGTGACAGAATCATGCTTGATCGTCTGTTTCTTACTCTACATTTAGCTGTCACAGTGAAAGCCCATATGCCTCCAAGAATTAACTGATTCTGAGTTTTTAAGGATTGGTTAAACTTATTGCCCTCCAATACTACTTAATTTCTCCCTTAGCAAGGGATTCTTTTAAATAAACTCTTCCTGTTATTTAAAATGCATTCTCAGAGGTGCCCAGGATTCATCCAGGTTTTTGATTATGTCCAGACAGTCACTCCAATAGTTAAATATTTGTTCCACAATGACTTAAACACAAATGCAAAGTAGACAGACTAACCCAACAACATTTGCTTAATCAGCATTTTTAAACCCCTTCCTTGTAGATGTTGTTCTGAGGACTAAAATCTGCTTTCCCCTTTGAGTCTTTATGCTATATAATGGAGATGGCTGGAAGCCATTAAAACAAAACAATCTGTGTATCCTCCAGGCAGAATAAAAATGTAAGTTCATTTTAAGCATGACACTGCCATGAAGCTGATGTGTGCTTTTTTAGATTAATCTCCATGTGTATATTCATTTTATGCAATATGTTGTATGACAGTAGCTTTCCATTTAGCAAATTAATTTCTGCTCTAGTTCAATGGGGATGAAAAATATTAAAATCTACCCTTTTTGTGAGACATTTCCATTTCAAGAGGCCTTTTTCCAAGAAAAGCATCATTTTGAAGTATACAACAGACATTCTAGCTCAAAAATGGAATTACTTCTGTTTAAACTGGATCTCATGAGTAATTATAGATTTGTGGTAGCAATAATATTACTGAAAACAATTAATACTGTCTTGAATTTTAAAATATTTCCATGTAAAGAAGAAAAATGATATCATCTTGGGGTTGTTTTAAAAACGATATAAGGACTCCAGCAGTGAAACAGAATTTTATAAGTTTGCTTCAAGGTTTTGATGCTGATGTTGAGTAGGCAGCAGGGGGTGGGGGACTGGGATGGGGTGGTTGAGTGGAAAGAAGGTTGTTGTTAAATTGTGTGTCCCTGGTAGTTTCATTCCCCTAAGGAACTTTCAGAAACCTTGTTTCTGGTGCTGATACAAGTGCCAGACTACAGTTTTCACATTATAAATTACCCTTGTTTTGTTAAAGCTTAAATTATTTTTATTAGCTGGTCACCTGGGATGTGAGCAAGAGTCAAGTTAAAACTTTCAGATAAGCAAAGCAGCTGTTGGAATCAGCTTTCTCTTTGTCCCTTTTACCACACACTCTGCCTCCTGCCTTTCTCCATCCAATCTCTCTCTCTCAATCAATCACTCTCTCATCTCCCCTTTTCTCCATGAAGAAATAAAGTGGCAGGACACAGGAGTTTTAAGATATACCTTGCAAGACCAAATAGATCAGTTTTCCATCATGACAAGAATCTATGGGTACCAGGGCAAGTGGTATGGCTGTCCTGTTCTCCAGCACGTGAACCTTAAAGATTCAGCAATGAAACCAAAAACCTTCTAGTGGGATGACACAGGAAGAATAGGAATTTGTTCATCAAATCACTTGAAAGAAATTTTGTTCCATATAGGAAAACGTAATAGTTAAAAACAAAAATTGACTGGAGATCTTTCATTTTCATTTAAGTAAATATTTGGTAATTATGGAAATTGGAAACATGTGTAAAAGTAGGAGGAAAAAAATGAAATAGTAACCAAACAAAGATAACTATAATTTTGATGTTTCGTTTGCAGTATCTTTGGAATGGATAGTGTATATGTACCCATCATATATATATTTATCATACATATTTTTCTGTTTTTTATAATTAACATATCATTGTTATCATCATGTTACATAATAATTCTTATGGCTGCGTAATATCCATAGAATGAATTTCCATTCTATGAATGGATTTATTGTAATATTTTCTATCACTGGCAATTAGTTTATGTCCATATATATTTGTGATATTTCATATCAAAATTCTGCTCTTTGTGCATTATATTTTAATTTGATAGTTCAGATCATTTCCTTGGTTATATTCCTAGAAGTGGAATTGATTTGTTACAGCGTGTATAATTTTTAAAATGAGAAGAGTGTGGTTTTAGAGAAAATAAGCATCATAGCTACGATGCATTCTGCACCAAAAGAATTCTGATATGCTATTACCCTACTACTTAGTGTATTATTTCATACGTTTGTTTTCTCAAATGGAACATCATATATTAGATTGTTAAAAACACACAGAAACCTCCACCAATATTTAATTATAAGCACTCCATTTTATGAAGAATACTGTTCATCAGAGTACAACTTGAGAAATAAAATGGTTAGGTATCTACAAGCTATTAAAAAATGATTTTTAGATTTAAGTTTTTTTATCCTGGACATCTTATGGGGAAGGACGGTAAGCATAGCATACAGAAGTCTTTTCATTATATCATTTTAAAAGGCCAGACCAGAACCAACAAGTAAAACTATAAGGAAACAGCTTCTGATTCCTTCCACAGAGCTATTTTTATAATTAGCTTTCATCCAAATCGAAAGAGCTGCCTTTATAGACCATAGGTCTTTCAAACATATGTTTCATCTGCTTTCTGTGTAAGGGACTTCTATCCTGTGTGAGAGGATGAGCTATTTCCCAAAATAAAATTTGGCAATTCTATGACATTTGAATACATTTTAAATATTTCTGAAGACTATTTTTAAACTTGTTATTTAGAACTTTTTCTGTTTAATAATAAGTTTAAGGACTAGATATAATGAATGAACCCATATGCAGAAGAATACATTTTAACTGTGGGAGCTTTTGCCAACACTCTTGTCTATCTCTGTTCTCATCAAACTCCATGAACAAAATAGAAAGAAATGGCCAAGGTTGTGGTTTATCAGGGAATCACATTCTAGAAATAAAATATGAAACTTTTTCTTGACACCGTACTGAATGACTATCGCTTTGTGAAAATGGCTTTGATAACTTTTTGAAATTTTACAGAATACAGGCATAGCAGGTAAAAATGGGATAGAAGTTATGTGAGGAAAAGATAAGAAACTTATAATTATATGGTATCATCAAACCCCTACCTATAGAAGATTCATGATCCTTGTGTAGAATGCATTTGGTCATACAAGTCTTCATAATCCTAAAGACCTATTACCAGTTATAATTGTAAGGTGCAGTTATTACCAACCCCACTCGCTGGGGCAAATCAACAAAAGAGAGCTAGCCAAACATTGAATTCTTGCATTCCTAAAATAGTTTCAAGAAACCTCTTGAGATCCAATATCTGATTCTTCAGACTATCTTGGGAGAAGGAAAAGGGAAGTCAGAACAAAGTCATACATATTCTGATACAAAAATAAACAAACATGGTTTTAAAAGTGAAAAAAAGATGATGGACAAGAACAAACATACCCTTAGAACTATAATGTGTTTGGTCTTAAAAACTCTAAGGCAACAAGAGATTTTTATATGAAGATGTGACAAATTCCTCACAGATGGGAAAAGATATAAAATGCTGCTTGGTAAGCATTCATTTTAACCAGAAAGGATTTTCTCATACAATGGCAATACACACTGTGTGGCAAATGATAAAATAAATAGATAGCTGCAAGAATATTCCACTGTATTCATCTAGAGGCCAAAGCCACTAGCATAATCTCTACATTTGAAACAAAGTCTCTTAGTTTCAGAATGGCCACACAGAGAGATTTTATCCATCTGCTTCTGGGAAGAAGCTTCTTCAGGCTGTTGACATAGTCTAGGGGCGTGTAACATGGGAACTCACCTAAACAAGGCTGCCTACCTAAACAAGCATGTTCCTTGAATGGCAATTGCCCTCAGTGCTTGAGTTTACTATACTCTGCCCCTCTGCCCAGCATTTCTGCAATGTTCCTCACTCATTGCCTGTGCCTTGGCTAACTGGCTAATTAGTATCAATCAACTTTACTACGTTTTCTTTTGTTTCTTTGCTTACTTGTCATCACAGCTGGGTACTTTATTTTATCTTGCTCATTCATTGCCAGGTCACTGAGTGTCATAGGAGGACAAAGGGGATCACACAGACTTAGGGATAAATAAATGAAAAATTTATTTGATTCTCAAAACGTTTGAGAACAATGAGCTCTGAAAAGAGAACAAATTACCTACATTTTGGGGATTGTTAACTCCCTAAGTTCATTAGGTACCATTTAGTACAGTTTCCCAAGCACTAGTTTAGAGAAAACAATAGCAGCTCATGACTCCACTGTTATTCTTCCATGAGAAAGCATATTCAAATTTATTACCGAGTAATTATAAAAATGATTGCTTTTCGTCACTGAGAGCAATTACGATTGCATTTCACATTTCCTCATTTTGTGCAGATGGGACCCACACATCAAGAGTGATACAGCTCTCAGTTTGTCTTTAGCTCTCTACCCCCATTCTCACATAAAAGTCATCACTGGTGGAGTGTAAAGCCACAGGTCATGAAGGAAATGTGATGCCATAATACTCAGGATAACAATAGCACTCAAACACCGAAGGAGAAAGAGAACTGGAAGAATAACCACAAGGTTGGGATGAGAGTGGGAAACAGAATCTATGCCAAAATTCTAACCATTGCAAGGGAGATAAACATAGAGTGATTCAAAGATAAGTCTTATGAAATAGCAAGTTTCGATTTTAGAAATCTGAAAAACTTCATTGTCTTGTGAAAAATACTATGTGAACACACTGTCAATTAGATTTTCCAGTTTCTAATAGGTGCGAGAAATATCTGAAAACAGCAGCAATGCTCCAGTATACTCTCTTCCAGCATAATGTTAGAATTTAGTGGGTTAAAAGAGTTAACTTACTTTGATAATCAAAGATATGCATTCACTTCTTACTCGCAGGAACAGGTTACATTTTTAAAATTTCAAAAACCAGCCATCTCCATGTATGTCGAGATCAAAACTATGTTCCAACTTGCTTAAAATCAGATTCCACTTTGTTATTAATCTCCCCTCTCCTTCCCCTTCACAAAAGCCCTCTGCTTTGCCAGCTGTATACCTATTGAATCAACTTGCATTGAAATACTCGTGTAGTCTGTGAGTCTGCTCTGAAATTCCCATAGGTGTCTTGACTTAGATTATACCTATATATGGAAATCACATATGGCTACACCCCTGGAAAATGCTATATTTAATCCTCTGTCAATGTGCTTGTTTGGAGATGACCTCTGAAACTCACATCTCTCACCTTTGTTCTTAGTAGAAATAGACTGCTCCACATTACTAGATAAATGTCATCCTGTATGTCAACAGTTTGAACTATTTTGTGCCTAATAGTTAATACCTTTACAAAAGTGCTATCCTGCATATAAATGAGGGCCTTTTGACTCATACAATTATTTTGTTGGCCTTCTGTGGGAATGTGTGTCTAACCTCTGTCATAGAACTCATTACACTTTTATTTATGTGATTTACTATTATATTCTAACTTAATATAATATATTATTATTTATTATTATATTGTTATTAATTTAATATGTTTATTATTATATTCTAATTATCTGATGACCCAGATTAGCTTTTAGGTAACCGAGAATAGGGACCATGCTTTGTCTTTGTATCCACAATGCTTTGCATTTGACAATGACATGAACATGATGTTTGCTCAGGGAATATGTGAACATTGACTATGCATGCCTGGAAAACATATCTTTACTTGTTTTGGATTCAATGCCAGTATCATCAAAGAAGTTAAGAATGCAGTTTAACTGACAATCAAAGGCTAGAATGAAACCATATTTTTTCAGTCAAATACAAATCTTTGCTGCCTATCTAGGAGTATCAAAATTGAAAACAAAAATTATAATATTTAGTGTTATAAAAACAGTAAAATTCTCTGATTAAGATTTGCCTTCTGTGTACTCAACTATTTTCCTTGCCTTTTAGGTACTTGAAACTTTGTAGCCTGATAAAATTATTAATGATAAGCAGAATCAAAATGTTTTTTAACTTAGGTGCAATGGGGAATTTCATGAAAAAAAATTAAAACATTAATTTTAAATTTGAATACAATTTTTAAATGATTATTTTATAGAGATAACACTCATTTTATGTATTAGTAATATCCCATCCCATTCTAAATTGAAATACACTGGAAACACATCAGATCTAATTATAAATGTCATTCTCCTAAGACTATACACTGCATTTTCCAAATGTAGATTCAAGATGGAGAATTGCTTAAATCTGTCACCTTAGTACATTGTACCTCTTATTATACAAGTGAGATTACACTTGAACTTTGGCCTTGACTACTATCTTAAGACAAAATAGCACAATATGCACCGAAAATCGAGACCAATTCAGTGTCTTCCAAGCCCTGATAGTTTCTTTAATAAAATGGAAGGAATGAATTCTGAGCTACTCGACAAACATTCTGATTTAAAAAAAGATCTTATAAAGCTTGCCATACCCTCTCTGTGCATTAAATTCTGAAATACTAAATCAACCACCAATTATCAGATGTGTGATTCAAGAACTATAGAATATCTAATATTAAATATATGTTAAACTAATGATCAGTCAAATCCTTATAATCACTAAACGAACTTCTCCCAAAGAACAAGCATACACACATATTTATTGCTTAAATTATCACCTGCACTTTGTTGTTGAATCTTATTTCTTACAGATGAAAATGGGCTAATTGTGTTTTTTTAAAATCCATTGGAATGGGAGAATTTCCATTTTGTTGCTAGAGCTTAGAGGCCACCTATGAAAGCCTTTCCATATTATGCCAAAAGATGGTTGGGGAAGTGCTATTTCCAAAAAGATAAATTTAGATAAATTTATTTATTTATAAATTTATTTATTTATTTTAGATAAAACCTTTCTCCACATTAAAATCACAATCCGAGATGAGAAAATGACCTTGACTTCTTTTTGTATTCTATTTGTATTTTAATTTCTCATGGAGTTTTTGATATCATCATGGATTCTTGCCAAATGAATTATGTCAATATTTGCAAGAGCAGCCAGTAAACAAGTATTGATGCAGTAAGGCTTTGGGACAGAAAGACACCGTACCCCAGGAAGAAAAGAAATGCATATTTTATTTTAATTTAACAATAATTCGCCTTCTTAATATCTCATAGAGTGCTACTTCCTAGTTGGTAATGGCAGATGCTGTGAGTAATCAAATAGAACTATTCTAAACTCTCCCTCCACATATGTGCATATCTTGCTAACAGAAGTCTCTTTTGTTCAGATACTGGTCTGTCATCAGTGTGTTCTGACAAGGTACACCCTTCCCCTATTTCAAAGGGGTCTCAACCAATCATGAAAAACACATACGTTACAATGAATGACCTAAAGGTGGTCATAGTATCTAGTTTTGAAAATAAGACATAAAATGAGAAAAGAGCCCTAGCAGTAGAAGGGAGAAGATGTACTTTCTGATAAGCCAGAGAATAATTGGGAATTGGCCTTTTTTCCTTCCTTTTTTCTTTCTTTCTGGTTGTATAAAACTAGAATGCTTAAAACTGCTGCAGCGATTTTGTGATCATGAATTGAAAATTCAGAGGAAGGATAAAAAGCCAAAATGCTGAGAAAAATAAAAGGAAAGAATAGAAAAAAGCCTGAGTCACTGTACTGGCTCCAGAATTACCAGAATTCTTTTTTTCTTCCCCCAAATATTCTATTACTTGCAGCTAAACACACCCAGATCCAAAATTGATGTGAAGTTTTAGAAAATTAGAAGTTGAGCCAATAGGAAAATACATTCAATTTTGTTTTTTTGGTTGAAAATAGAGACTAAATGCCCTTTGATGTTGGGGCGCCTGGGTGGTTCAGTCGGTTAAGTATCCAAATCTTGATTTCTGCTGGGTTCAAAATCTCAGGGTCATGGGATCAGCCCCATGTGGGGCTCCGTGCTCAGTGCAGTTTGTTTATTCCTCTCCCTCTGTTCCTCTCCCCACTTGTGCTCTCTCTCTCTCTCTCAGATAAATAAATAAAATCTTTAAAAAAAATAGAATAAATGCCCCTTGATGTCATCATGCACAAAGTTAATTATTGCTTGAGGTGATGACAAGAGCCGTCAAGTTACTCCAATTATCAGTTGTCCTCAAACTCAGGTGAAACCGAAGTTGAGATGCAACATCAGGGGATTCCCCAGTTGAAAGCCATATGCCTGCTCCATGACCTTGTCATCTTGTCATCTCACCAATGAATGGAATCTAGGCATTGGAACTATGTTCTCTCCCACTAAATATAAACACCATTTAATGAATGAGTCAGCAAAAAAAAATGAAAAGGGATTTCCATTAACATCTCTTTATGAAATAACTCAAGAAATAGCACCAGGAACTAGGGGAGTTATTATGATATACATTAACAAGGTAAATACTTAGGGGAAGGGAAGATATTTTCAATTCTTTCTTCTCTAGAGTTCTTAATTTTTTTAATCAAATTTTTTGTTGTCGTTTTAGAGAAAGAGAGAGAGTGTGCACACAAGTGGGGGGTGGGGTGGGCAGAGGGAGAAAGAGAGAATCTTAAGTAGGCTCCATACTCAGCACAGAGCCCCACATGGGGCTCAATCTAATGACCCTGAGATCATGACCTGTGCCGAAATCAGGAGTCAGTAGGGCACTTAACTGACTGAGCCATCCAGGCACCCCTATAGCTCTTAAATTTTTAAAATTGATAATGGAAGTACCCCAGTGTCCTGAAGTTTTCTTCTTGGTAAAATATATGGTCTAATAAATACTGATATAAGAACAATCATGGTGGGACAAAAGGACACTTTTTTTTTTCATTTAAATCTCCAATTATGAATTCAATTGTTCCAGTATTGGCAAAACTACTTATAAATGATTGTCATTGATTAGACATAAAATATTTAAGCTTTAATCTTCTTAAATTCAAAGTTTCAAATTAGGATTGTTATTAAATTTTTGTTGTAAAATTTTGTTTTTAATAAAGTTTTGTTGTAAATTTTTGTAAATAGATATAATTGTTTTTAATAAAATTTTGTTGTAAATTTTTGTAAATAGATACAATTATTATATCCAAACCAAGTATATAGATATT
Organism: Ailuropoda melanoleuca; assembly: GCF_002007445.2. Lineage (NCBI taxonomy): Eukaryota > Metazoa > Chordata > Mammalia > Carnivora > Ursidae > Ailuropoda > Ailuropoda melanoleuca. The sequence continues at coordinate 73,917,579 of NC_048227.1, forward strand.
CTGGATATATCTATATGTGTTTTTCATCATTGCTCTTAATTTTGTTTGTTTTTGGAGAAGAATGCTAGAAGGAGGAAGATTGTGGTTGGAATGCTAAGATCTCCTATAAGACAAAAATGCTAAACATCAACCCCACTGTTAGATTGAAATTATATTTTTGTAGTTAAGTTTGGTCTTCAGCTGAACTGATAGATATGTGTGTTTAATACTGTTTTCCTGTGAGGGAGTAAGCTCTTACCAGAACAGTTACTGTTATTACAAAAATGCAGATACAAAATCGAACATGTAAGTGACAATAAGGAAAAATGCGTGGCCTCCTTCCTGCCAGAGGCTCATGCTCAGTGGAGCCCTTCTTAGAAAGATTTCTAAGCGATTATTCAATATGTCATTGTGCCATTCCTCAGAACTCACATTTCTGTCTAGATTCTACCTGATGACGTGCTAACCCTCTCCCAAGGAGTGCGTTCAGAACTTTAAACTACATAGGAATCAGTTTCAAGAACTTGTCACATAAGTAAATGATAAAGATAAATAGCACATGCCAAACGAAGGAAAGAATTAAGAGCAAAGACATAAATTGACTTCTGACTTTGAAGTCCAGTAAATAATCTTCTTGTTGCTCATATAAATCACTTCTCAATTCAAATTAAGCTCAGGGATACTTAGTAAAAACAGGAATGTGCCAATCAGATTCTGGGTAACGATGTGAGAAATGAGATGCAAAACTGCCTACTATTTTGTAATCTCAAAATATATTAAAACAAGAACAGAATTGGAATCCATGGTCCATGTTCCCATTGCTGATTGTCTGTCTTTTCTTTGCAGTATTCATCACAATTTCCTCTGTGAACATTATTTATGTATCTATATTCTCCCCCAGATCATGTGCACTTGGAAAAAGAAGTCACATTTTTCCCTCAAATATGAATCCTCTAGAAAACCTAACCCAGGTCTTTGTATACAGTAAATACCAATATATTTTCCCCCTATGTCACATAAATGCATTTAAGTGTTTCCTACACCCGACTACTATTTCCTCTATTATTTTCTCATGTTATATTTAATATAGCTTGTTTTATCATCAGAAGGACTTCTTAAGGTTTTTAAAATCTCAGGTTTCTAAATTTTGGTCCTGGAGATAATTTTAGGACTATTCAGGTACTGGATTTTCCTTTTCCATAATGAGTTGAGAGTTTTCCACTCTTTGGGAAATCTTCATGCTTGTAAGGTTTAGCTGAAAAGGTCATAGGCCTGACTTTACATATTATCTAATCATATAGTACTTGGGCTTTGGTGAAGAAATATCCTCACAAATCAAAAATTTCCTGACAACATCTGGGACCTGACAATTTATAATGGATTATTTTTAACTTGCTCTGGATATTAAGATGGCTCCTCTCTCTTTTTTTTTTAAAGCAAACCATACGTATAGCACAATTTCTACATTAAAGCTGCATCTTTGTAGGAAACAGGCAGAGTGTTTAACCAATGATATACCTGACTTCGTTCCAAACCAAACAACACAGCCTTTTTTATTTTCACCCATGCCTCAGGCTATCTGAAAGTATTAGAGTTAATGTGCAATCAGGTAAGTAAACCCATATTACATATCTGTAATTTTCATCCAGTAGAAAGAAAATATTACATTACAAGCCTCCATAATTGCATTCAAATGTAATCAAATACAAAACTTTAAGAACCCAAATCCTTTGAGTTACAAGACCTCTTTTTCTATACATTTAACCAGTCTTAATAGTTGCAAAAAGAAGTTGGAATAAATTTCAAGACACTAAAAAAACTAAGACCGCCTTATATTGTAACTTCCAGCTCCTGGCTGGAATTCTTTTATAGCACTGTCTGTACCAGCCATTTATGTGTTTAAACAACAAAGGTCTGGGCAGGGGTGCATTTTCAAAACATCTATTTGTAACTACGAAAATAGCCCTTTGTAACCAAATAAAGTTTCTTTGGCTGGGGTGTTGGATGAAAATAATACTATAATAAATAGGAGTTATACATTTCTTTTTTGATCTATGAATCAAGAATAGAGGGTTCTTGCTTAGCATCAAAATTGAGGAAATCTGAATTAAAAGTCTTAGAAAGAAGATTTATCAACACTATGACTATGATCCAAACTTTGAATATTTAAAGTATATTATGTTAAAAATAACTTTATCTAAGATGGCCTGCTTCCTTCCTTCTTTAATTTTTTTTTTTCATCATGGGGAAAATACAGAACCACTTGAAAAATAAGGATAAGAAACAAGGGTAGATGCTACTAAATAATGTTGGGTCCATCTGTTCCACTCTATTTCAGACTATGTAAAGAGAAATAGTATATAAAGGGGTTGGAGACATAAAATGTACTAAAATGTTACAGAACTTCTTGGCCAACAAAGATTTTCCTCTGTATTCCCCATATTGTATGCATTAGAGTTTCATTTGAATTAAGCATTTCCACTTTTAAAATACAAATGTTATCTTAATATGATTTGTTAAAATGAGAAGTTGTCATTTGACAATTTTTTCCTCCCAAGAATAATTATAAAGACCATTGGACAAAAATACACACTAAACTGCTTTCCTGCCCTCTGACAGTTTGAAGGCATTTGAGAAAATCTATGGCAGCTATGGGGCAAAATCCTGGGGAGAAGGGGAGTGCACTGAGATGAATATTACAGGAAAGCCATTGACTTTCCTCTTGAGCACTTGCCGATTCAGATTGTAGGGCACAGAGCTTCATGTAGCTGCATGGAGCTTAAACTAGACTCTCTCTGCCAGGAAAACAGAAATTGGAGCTCAGAGTTGCCAGGTGGGCCAGAAATGGGGGGTGAATATCTCAGAGAAAGGGAGCCACAGCAATGTCATCCTGAGGCAAAATGCAATAACTGACATGAAGAATTTAATATTGTGTTTAACAGCAAATTAGACACAGCAAGAAAGAGAATGAATAAACTATAGTATAACTTAGTAGAACATTACCAGATTAAAGCACAGAGAAAATAAGAGGACTTGGGAAAACATAGCAGACCATTAAAGATACATGAGACATTGTAAAATGGTCTAATGTAACTGGAGTCACAGAAGGAGAGTAGAAAGGAGTAAAGAAGAATTATTTAAACAAATAGTGGCAGCAAATTTGCCAAAACTGATAACTGAATGAAGCATAGATTCAAAAATTTGAAACAGGGTGACTATAATGATAACCACATCTGAGAATGTCACAGTAATAATACTGAAAACCAAAGACCAGAGAGTATCTTAAAAGTAGGCAAAAACAAGAGTAACAAAAAGACCAACAGCTGACTTTGTAACAGAAAAAATAGAATACAGACATCAAAGTAATTACATCTTAAAATTTTGAAAGACTATAACTTCAAGCCTAGAATTGTATACCCAGTTAAAGCATTTTCTTAAAAATGAAGGTGAAAAAAAAATGAAGGTGAATTAAAGGTAGGTCAGACAGACAAAATCTGAGAGAATTGGTCACCATCTGACACACACTAAGAGAAATATTAAAGGTAGTTTTTCAGCCTAGAAATAAGATTACAAATGGAATCGTAAAAAATTACAAGTATAGAAAAGGGTGAATATGGGGAATAAATCAAAATGTATATTGACTGTTTAAAACAACAACAATCAAATAAATAGTTATAATATTACTACTGTGTGAGATGGAAAACCTATGTAAAACTAAAATGTATATCAATAGCACAAATGATGAGACATGAGTAAATGGAGGAAAAGTCTACATTGCCCTGTTTTGCAAGGCCAACATAACCCTGATAACAAAGCCAGACAAGGACACTACAAGAAAAGAAAATTATTGGTTAATATCCCTGATGATACAAAAATCTTCAACAAAATATTAGCTAACCAAATTCAACAATATGTTAAAATAATCATACACCATGATCAAGGAAGATTTATTCAGTGATGCAAGGATGGTTCAATATCTCCAAATCAATGAATGTGACACTCCACATTAATAAAATAAAGGGTAAAAATCTTATGATCAACTCAATAGCTGCAGAAAAAGCATTTGACAAAATTCAACATCATTCATGATAAAAACTCTCAACAAACTGGGTATAGAGGGAAAATGCCTTACCATAATAAAGGCCATATATGACAAGCCCAGAGCTAACATCATACTCAATGGTGAAAAGCTGAAATCTCTCCCTGTAAGATTAGGACTAAGACAAGGATGTTCACTCTCACAGTTTTTATTTGAGATAGTACTAAAAGTGCTAGGGAAGGCAATTGGGAGAGAAAAAAAACAAAAATGTATCCAGATCAGAATGGAAGAAATAAAATTGTCTTTATTTGCAGATGACATGATTTTATATAGAGACTCCACCAGAAAACTGTTCAAACTAATACACAAATTCAGCAAAGTTGTAGAATACAAAATCAATATACCAAAAATCAGCTTTGTTTCTATATACTAATAACAAACTATTAGAAAGAGAAAATAAGAAAATATCCATTTAAAACTGCATCAAAAAGAGTATAGTACCTGGGAATAAATTTTACAGAGATAAAATATCTCTACATTGCAATCTATAAGTTGATGAAAGATATCAAAAAAACCACAAATAAATAAAAAGACATTCCATACTCATGGATTGGAAGAATCAATATTGTTAAAATGTCCATACTACCCAAAGCAATCTACAGATTCAATGTTATCCTTATCAAAATTACAGTGACATTTTTCATGGAAATAGAAAAAAAAACTATCTAAAATTTGTATGAAACTATGAAGACCCTGAATAGCCAAGATAATATTGAGAGAGAACAAAGCTGGAGGCATTAAACTTCCTGATTTTAAACTACATTACAAAGCTATAATGATTAAAACAATATGGTATTGGCATAAAAACAGACACATAGAGCAATAGAACAGAATAGACAGCCAAGAAATAAACCCATGAACATATGGTCAATTAATTTAAAAACAAAAGAAACAAGAATACACAATGGAGAATGAATAATCAGTTTCTTCAATGAATGGTGCTGGAGAAACTAGACAGCTACATGTAAAAGAATGAAACTGGACCCTATATTACACCATTCACAAAATCAACTCAAAATAGATTAAAGACTGGAGCATAATCTAAAACCATAAACTTCTTAGAAGAAAATATAGGGGGTAAGCTCCTTTATGTAGGTCATGGCAATCATTTTTTGGATTTGACACCAACAACAAAAGCAATGAAAACAAAAATTAAACAGTGGGACTACGTCAAACTTAAAATATTCTGCGCGGCAAAGGAAACCATCAACAAAATGAAAAGGCAGCATACAGAATAAGAAAAAATATTTGCAAACCACATACCAAATACGGGGATAATATTAAAAATATGTAAAGAACTTCTACAATTCAATAGCAAAACAGCAAACAATCAGATTAAAAAATGGGCAGAGGAATTAAATATTAGACATTTTTCTAAAGAAGACATACACACGGCCAACAGGTATATGAAAAAGTGCTCAACATCACTAATCATCAGAGAAATGCAAGTCAAAAGTACAATGGGATCACCTCACAACTGTGAGAATGGTATCATCAAATGACAAGAGATAACAGGTGTTGACAAGGATGTAGAGAAAAGGAAACCCTCGTGCACTGTTGCTGGGAATGTAAATTGGTGCAGACATTATGGAAAACAGTACAGAGTTCATAAAAAAATTAAAAATAGAATTACCATATGATCCAGCAATACCACTTCTGGTATATATCCAAAGGAAATGAAAACAAGATATCAAATAGCTAACAGTACTCCTATGTTTATTGCAGTATTATTCACAATAGAAGATATGAAAACAACCTAGGTGTCTGTCAACAGTTGAGGGGATAAAGATGTAATACACACACACACACACACACACACACACACACACAGGAATATTATTCAACCATGAGAAATAAGGAAATCCTGCTGTTTGCAAAAATATGGATGGACCTTAAGGACATTATGCTAAATGAAATCAGCCAGACAGAGAAAAACAAATGCTACAGGGTATCACTTATGTGTGGAATCTTGAAGAACGAAAAATATGACAAACACACAGAAACAGAGTAAAAAGTGATTGCCACGGGTTGGGGATTGGGAGAAATAAGGAGCGGTTGGTAAAAGGGTAAAAAATTTCAGCTAGAAGATGAATAAGATCTGAGTATCCAAGTAAAACATGGTGACTGTAGTTGATAACACTGTATTGTATACTTGAAATTTACTGACAATAGCACTTCAATGTTTTGATTCAAAAATTAAGTAAGTGAGGGGCGCCTGGGTGGCTCAGTTGTTAAGCGTCTGCCTTCAGCTCAGGGCAGAGGAAACCATGATCCCCAGGGTCCTGGGATCGAGCCCCACATCAGGCTCCTTTGATGGGAGGCTGCTTTTTCCTCTCCCACTCCCCCTGCTTGTGTTCCCTCTCTTGCTGGCTGTCTCTCTCTGTGTCAACTAAATAAAATCTTTAAAAAAAAAAGTACAAAAATTAAGTAAGTGAGATGATGGATATGTTAATTAACTAGATGAGGAAATTTTTACACTATGGGTACGTATACCGCTAAGATGTACAATATGAATGGTTTACAATTTTACATGTCAATTATAACTCAGTGAAGCTGAGATGGAAAAAAATAAGCAGAGATAGGAATTGCCCAGTCGATTCTTAATGATCTGGGAAAATTTTAAGCTCAGAAGCAGTTCATGAATTGTCTCTCTAGAACAGCAAACTACTGCCTGTGGGCCAACTTCAATACTGATTCCCATTTTTGTAAATAAAGTTTTATAGTCACACATACTCATGTAAGTATTGTTTATGGCTGCTTTTTCACTACAGAAGCGGAGCTGAGTAGTTGTAACAGAGACCATATGGCCCTCAGAGGCTAAAATATTCACTATATCTCCCTGTCTCTGGAAAGAAAATTGGTCTAACTTGAATCATGGACTCATTCCTATGGTTTAGGGATGGTGTTTGAATGAATTTCTCTGATTGGCTGGTCTATCAGAAACATGGTGTGGAAGAAAGTCAGCTTCCCAGAGGACGGGCATTACTATAACTAGAAGAGTGGGATGGGATATTAGGCAGATATAACTAATACATGGTCTAACCCTATTTAGCCCAATCCACAAGAATGCTATCAATGCCAACTTGATACACAATTGATACAAAGCAATTCAAGCAGAGCTTGAATTCTAAAACTGTGACATTAAATGGAAAAAAGGCTGCTGCTATATGTGACAGATTATTTTACTATTACAGGCCACAGATTAGAGCAATAATTCATTTAGATGGTATAATTATATATCTGATGTTTACTAGATTATAAAGGGAGAATTTATTTTAATATTTGCTTCCAGGCAATATCGTTATCCCTATATTATCTGTGAGAATCAAAAAAGTTATGTGATTTGTCTATGACATAGACTTAATATGCAGAGGAAGACTGGAATATGATCCAGTTCAACATTCATATTGTACTTTAAATGCTCTGCATCTATTTCTGACAATTACCAACAGAAACAACAGACTATATTGATGGAGGAATGCCATAAGATATATTCCTTTTAACACTATTACAAAAATTCTATGTTAAATAGACTTGTCTTTGGTCATTTCATTTTGCTCAATCTAGAACAATCTAAATTGCTAATATCAGGACTGTATGCTATTTTTTTCCCAAATAGAATAACTATTGATACTGGAGTATAAAATGCATGTTAAAGGTAATAGCAATAAGAACTGTAGTAGATATCTGGAGAAGAAATCAAAATATTAGAGCTGACAGATTCATTCTATATCAAGTCTAACTTGCCTTTTTTGTTGTTAAGGAAACCACGGGTTCAGAAAGGATAAGTAACTTGCTAAAGGTTAAGTAGTTATTTGAGAAGAAATCTAAGAAGAAGAGTGTAAGTGTATTATTTCCCCCTGAATGAATGTGTTTTTTATCCCTTGGGCAATGTTGCCTGGCTCTATATATTTAAGATCCATATGGCAATTGGGAATCCTATCAATTTTTGAAGATTTTGGATGGAATAAGAAACAATCTGGCACAAGGAACATTTATTTGAATGTTATTCTAAATTAATTCCTTATATAATCACTTATCCAACTATTGCAGGAAGATTAAAAAAAAGCAAAGACCTTTCTCCTAGAACATATCTACAGCAGTCTGTCCGCCTAAACTTAACATTCGTCACTCCTGCATACACCACACAAACAATTATTTTATCAATAACAAGAAAATTTTACCTAGACTGAGGCCTCAAATCCATAGTCATAAATCTTAAAGTCAACATTTATCTGTCTATATCTCTTACATTTCTTACAGTGCTAAAATGCTAGAGCTAAGGAGTGCTAACATACAGCGTAGTTGTATTCCATATGGCAAGGATATTTATTGAATGAATAACATACAAATTTATTTGAGAACTGTTACTTATCTTTACCTTTAAAAGCTAACTTAAAATGTGTTTTGTATGTCAGAAATAAAACATTATTATTTTCCCTTTAAAAAGAATCTCTTATTAGAAAACCCAAAGAAATACAAGTTATAGGCAAGGTCACCAAAGGATGCTAAAGCCATTGTTTGAAAGTCTGTTGGGGGAAAGGATAGTCTCACCATGTCCAAGTACCATCAAACATATGACTTATTAATTTAAAAAATATATATGTATGTATATATAAAATTTTTCCATGGGGAGATTCTGGTAGTCATTGCCATACCGAGTGATCAAAATTTGTATCACCTCTGATGATACAACCTAATGCAATGTACTTCCTGATATGATGCAATACACAGAGTTACCTTTAAAAAAGCATTGCCACAGTTATTTATTCCAAATTTAATCATGTTCTGAAATCTAACTTCCAGTTTACAGAAAATACAGGGTGTAGAAGAATAAGTTAATTATACCACAAGGACATATTTAGACAAATTCAGAAAGTTAGGTGTTTTAAGATAGAACTAACCAGGTCTCTTCAAAAAACCAGTATCATAGAAAAAACAGTAGGAAGATAACTTCATGTTAAAGAGACATAATAATCAAAAGTAATGTATGTATATTGATTCAATTCTGGTTTTAAAAATAGCCATCAGACATTTTAGGGGCAGTTGCAGAAACTTGAATATTAATTGGTTAAGGATGATGTTAAATAATTAATGTTCCTTTTGTCAATGTAACTTCTTATTCTTAGGCAACAATGCTGAAATTTTTAGAGGTGATATCTCAATATGTCTGCATCTTACTTTCAAATGGTTATTCAGAGAATTAACAGAAAAAAGGAGACAAGAAAAGAAGGAAGTGTGGGAGAGGGAGAGGAAGGAAGGGAAGGAGTGAGGAAATATAGGATATTGTAGAATAAGATGGAAGTTATAGGAGTCTACTGTATTTTTATTCATATTTTTTGAAGGTTTGAATTTTTCATAATGAGAATGTGAGGAAAAGTACCTGTAAATCTAGGCTAGAAGAATAACTGCTACCTTCAGAAAGGCATTGTCTACAAGAGATGGTACATTAGTAAAAGAAGCCAAAATGAAGCTCAAGATTACTCTTTCTAGAATGTCCCTGAACATACACCTCAACAACTATGTACTCTGCGGAGACAGCTCTAGTTTTCCCTCAAGTGATACCACAGCAGGAGAATGAGAAAGGATGCTAGCTTATCTTTTATTCATTTCTGAGCCAACTCTTTTTTTTTAGAGACAGAGAAAGAGAGCATGAGCAGGGGGGAGGATCAGAGGGAGAGGGAGAGAGAATCTTATGCAAGCCCTCTGATCAAAGCGGAGCCTGACGCAGGTCTCAATCTCACGACCCTGAGGATCATGACCGGAGCTGACATCAAGAGTTGGAGGCTTAACTGACTGAGCCACCCAGGTGCCCCTCTGAACCAACTTTTTAAAATTGACTCCAGTATAATTATTCTTTTTTCAGTCATAAACCTCTGGGAGTCCAATAAAGAGACATTTCTACATATAAAGGTGTTCTCTAAAAGGTTTTTTTAAAAAGTAGCATTTTATCTTACCACGATTAATGTGCTTGTAATGAAATCACCTGAAAATAAATGCCTATTCTTTGGTTTCAATTATTATTACATGAACAAAGGATTATATTAGAAATAAATCACAATCCTCTCACTTTCTGTCACTAGAGTGCTTTAATAGATACATACTGCAAGATTTCAACTGGCTGATAAAAATACTCAATTCCAGGAATTACATTTTATTATAAATCTTAGCCTTTGATATTGTTTTCCAAAGAAAATGCTCGAATGATTTTCAATTCCTAAGGGCCAAATTCTGCCGTCAGTTATCCATGCATGGCTCCCATTGACTTCAATGGTTTTCATTGACTACCATGGAAGTAAGCCAAATTCCACTGGAGAATGTGTGCATGCAACTCTATTTGAAGTTAGTGGGGGTCACATACATATCCTAGGGCAGAACTTGGCCCAAGGATTCTATACTAATCAATTGCTGTCTTAGCATGCAAAACAATGGAAAAAATATTGCCACTACAAAAGTAAACCAAATGTTAAAGACAGCTCTCCAAGAGAAATCTAGAAAAGACTTCTTAAAGAAATATAAAGACACTGTCATGCCATTACTGCTCTGCTGGAGACTGAAAACAATTAGGATTCTAGTAAGATATATGTTGCAATGAAAAATTTTCCTGGATTATAGAGCATTCTCACATGGATCTGGCCCACTCAAGACTCTGGCCCATTTCAAACTTTGGCTTTTCCTTCTGTGAGTATGTTGATCTCCTGACCTCTCTCCAAGCTTAACTCCCACAGTTATTTTAAATGGTGTTCATGTCTTTTATGTAAATGTAATACTAAAAGTGGATAGTAAGTTTGGTGCCTTCTCTTGTTTTTTCCCTAAATAGTTCCCCAACAAGGGTTACTAGCTGAATGTATCAAATAAACACAGTGAAATTACTATAGTACGGGGAAACATAACAATAATCATTTTTATCTATAATTTTCATCTTTTTTCAAAGTCCTTTCCCTGTCTGGAAGACAAATGAGCCCAAATATGCTTTCTTTATTTGTATAAACAAAGAATGTTGTGAAATATGCCTCTTTTTTACTACCTTAGCAATATTTCATCTTTTTTTTAAGGCAATAGATGCTGATTCTCCATTTCTTCTTAAGTTAAAATACATAGAGAAGAGGGTGCATATCCCAAATGTATTTATGAATTTTTACAAAATAAACATGGCAATGTAAGAATTACCAGATGAAGAAATTATCATGACCAGCATTCCAAAAGTCTTCCTGGTTCACCTTCCCAATCATTACTCTCTCAAAGATAATGACTATTCTGGCTTCTTAATCACACATTAATGAAAAAGACTTGGAGGGTTTACCAGAGTCTCCTGTTTGCATTTCCTGCCTGTTAAGACTGAAAAATCTCAGGTTTGATTTTTAGCCTTTTACCTGTACCTTTTAATTCAGCCATCTTGGCCCAGAAGACCTTAAAAATAAGCAAATTCCTCAGAAGAATAGGAATATAGAATGTCAGACTCGTTTATCTGTGTTCTCTTAGCTCCAAGATTTTGGCCTCTGAAGTCCTGGCTGCCTTGGTTGCCCTGAAGTCTAACTGTGTGTCCTTGAAACTGTGAGGCAGCTGAAAGGTTTGAACTACCACTTCAGACTTGGGCCCTTGGATCACTACTTATTGAACCAGAAATACCTGATGTGGAAAAATTATGGCAAATGGTGGACTCATCCCAATTCATCCTCCTTCTCTTTAGAATCTTTGCCCCTCAAAGCCAGTGTGCCTTGATTACTCTATGACTTTAAAGAGCTTTCAGAAAGATTACTTATTCATCTTTATAGTTATTTTCAGTGAGAAGATTGATTTGGTATAAACTAGTCCATCATATTCAAAACTATAAGTGTCTTCTTCAGTTCTTTACAATTCTCTTTTTTAAAATTTTAATTCCAATATAGTTAACATAGAGGGTTATATTCATTTCAGGTGCATGATATAGTGATTCAGCAATTCCATACAACACCCAGTGCTCATAACGACAAGTGCACTCCTGAATCCCCATTACCTATTCACCCATCCTTCCACTCACTGCCCCTCTGGTCATCATCATCAGTTTGTTCTGTATAGTTAGGGGTCTGTTTCTTGTTTTCTCCCTCCCTCGTCCTCTGCTTGTTTTTTTTTTTTTGTTTCTGAAATTATATGGAATTTGTCTTTCTCCGACTGGCTTATTTTGCTTAGCATTATGCTCCCCAGCTCCTTCCATGTCTTTGCAAGTAGGAAGATTTTATTCTTTTTTATGGCTTAATAATATTCTTCTCTCTCTGTGTGTGTGTGTGTGTGTGTGTGTGTGTGTAATATACATCTCACATATTCTTTATCCATTCATCTATCAATGGACACTTGGGTTGCTTCCATAATTCATCTGTTGTAAATAATGCTGCTATAAACATAAGTGTTTTTGTATTTTGGGGGTAAATACACAATAGTGTGATTACTAGATTGTAGGGTAGTTCTTTTTTAATGTTTTGAGGAACTTCCATACTGTCTTCCAGAGTGGCCATATCAGCTTGTGTTCCTACCAACAGTGTAAGAGGGCTCCTTTTTCTCCACATCCTTGCCAGCACTTGTTTCTTATGATTTTGATTTTAGCAATTCTGACAGGTGTGAGGTGATATCTCATTATAGTTTTCATTTTCATTTCTCTGTTTACTTCTCTTCAACTTTTTCAACTTTCCCTTCTGGAATAAAAATCGTTATCTCTTCCTGGTCCCTTCACCCAGTCATCACCATTACATCTACCTTTGCTCTGTGCACTTCTGTTAATTGATCTCTCTCACTGCCTTCTGTATTATTTTTTATATTTATGTCTCCTCTACTGGCCCTAGTATTGTTACATTTTGACTATCATCTATTTAAGAAGTACAGTTAATATTTTAACCCAGTATAGGCACACATACCTACGTAGAACTGAGAATTTTACTAAATATAATTTACCTTGCTGCACGTGATGTACACTGATCTATTCTACTCATGATGTTCTATTTCATTTCATTTTAAAAAATGTTATTTTTAAATGCAATCAACTAAATTGATTTTAATGACCATTAATTTGTTATTAACTAAAAATTGTGAACTCCTTGAGCCTAAACTAACTTTTTATTTTATTCATAGCCAAGTGTCCCCTGGGTCCAGAACTATGCTAGCATGTTGCAGGTGATTAATAAATATTTGGGGCCCGAACAAACCTTATAGACATACCTCACAGGTTCCTGGCTGGTTTAGTGAAGGTGTCATTAGAAAAAAATTGCTAATTGAACTCGAGCTATTTAGGGTCATTGTAACATAATTCTTATGGAAATGTATTTTTGAAATATAACTAATTTCTTGTCATTGTTGATCAAAGACTGGAAATATCTGTGCAGTATTAATTTTCATGTTTATATTTCATAACATTATTGAATTATAAGTGACATACAGTGAAATGCACATATTTGATGAGTTTTAACATGTGTAAACTTTTGAAACCAACACCATGATCAAAATAATGACCTTTTCCACTACCCTTAAAAGTTTCTTTGTGCTCCTCTATAATCCATACCTCCCTTTACTTCCATCCTCAGGCAACAACTTATTTAACTTCTCTCACTGCTGATTAGTTGCATTTTCTAGAGTAATCAAATCACTTAGCATAATTACTTTGAGATTTATCCATATTATTGCATATCTGAATGGTTCATATTTGTTTACTGTTGAGTAGTTTTCTATTACATAGATATGCTAAAATTTATCCATTCACCAGTTGATGAACATTTGAGTTGTTTCCTTCTTGGGACTATTACAGATAAAGCTGCTATGAACATTTGTGTACAAGTCTTTGAATATATTCTTATACTATAAAAAGAAGTGGGATGGCTAGGTCATACAGAAGGTTTATATATAGCTTTTTAAGAAACTGCAAAATGGTTCATGTTATATTTGCATTCTCATTAGCGATTGGTTATTCTTTTAATTTTAGCTACTCTAGTGAGGTGTGGAATTTTTAGGTAGTTTGAGCAAGCATTCCTCTCCACTATTCCAGATACTTGCTAAAACAGCATACTGATTAAGAGTCTGACTCTGCAGTTATACACACTTGATTTCAGCATGCTCCTCTCTATCTGCATGAACTCAGAGGAGTTAACATTTTAGAGTCTCAGTTTATAAATATCTTAAGTAGGATATTTATAATATCTAATTTCTAGAGGTGCTGCAAACTCAATTAAAGAAGAATATCTTATATCATTATTTCTCTTTCCTCTTTTCCTCTCTTTTTTCCACATAGATATCTCTCCAAAATCATATTAAAATTGTAAAAACATATCACTTTCACTCTCAATTAAATAAAAACTAATTAGTCATACACACTGTTCATATTAGTTTTAACCATAGTTGATTTAAACCACATTTAAAAAAATATAGTCAGGGTGACATCGAATTAAATAAATCCTTATTTTTTCTTTCCTTCTTATCAGTTCTTTCTTTTTACTTCTCTCAAAACTCAGTGATTTGTTTTTTAAAAGGTCTGGTCATGCACCAGACTAAAAGCTGAGTTCTTATTCATCAAAATTTTTTGGCATGCCATGCTTTTTTCTCTCTGAATAATGCCTTCCTGGAAATAGTTATAATAGTAATTTATTTCAAATTAAAAAGAAAATTATAATACTGTGTGTTTCAAAGGAGCGTTAAAATTATATGAAAGCATTAAAATTGAAAAAATATGAATAAATCAATATTTACAAACTTGAGAAAGTCATTTAATTGGCATCTCTTCTTTAATAGATTGCAATTAATCAATGTTTATGTAATTAGTGTTCAGAGTTTAATAAATTATTACAAAAAAACATGGATGGAAGTTCATGGCAAAGAGAAGGTACAACCCTTACACTACAAATTTGAACAATTCTGAAAGAACAGACAGTTCTTGGCAACTGTAATTAAACTCACTTCTTTAGAAGCACCACAAATTCTGATAGCTCGCAATTTAATTCTATTTGGAGAAGTAATAGGTCATAATAAAGCAGAGATGATTAACATTGATGGTTGACTTTCAATTGCTGCCATTTCTGTTCAAATAACACCAAGTTTTCAAATTAAGAGTTTATTCTTTCAATACCTTTATCTTTTGTCACATGCATTCCATATGATATATTTTTAAACTTATTTGCCTTTAACATGAATAGTTCTATGTAATAATTTGTTATTAATATAGGATTTCCAGTGCATGACAATTGGAAAAGGGTTTCACTGCTTGAGTCTATCTTTCCTGCTATCTTATCTCTACCTCCCAAAATAAAAACACATGATGGTAACACAAGGTCTGTAAGTAAAGAAAGGGTCTGTAAACCATACACTGATATTATATTATCTTCTTAACCATTTTTCATTTGACTCTCCTTGCTTAAGATTAATTCACACTGTCTTCTGAAGGGATAATTCAACTCTGGACTACAAATATTTGCACGTGAATAGTCCTTGAGCTGAGGAGAAATGCAAAAGAGATACTATATTTTCTCAAACCTAAGATATCATCTATCATGAGATGCATGGATATATGTACCACTAAAGAAGAAAAAATGTTGCCAATTAAATTATGGCACAATTAAAAAGTGCTGCTGATTATAGCATGCATCCCAAATTCAGAGACGAAAAAACTAAAGGAAAACATTCACATTAAAATTCAGTGAAATATGGTATTCATGATATGGCTTCTGTGCAAAGTTTGCATGTTGCCATATGAAGTCAAATGAGTTATTTAACTCCCCCACACTTCAACTCCCTCACCTCTAAGATGAAGATGATAATTACTTCTCGGTTGAAAGGATGAAGGGAGATATGTGCGTGTGAAACTATTAGTGTTGTGACTAGTGTATAGTAAGCTGAAAATAAGTGATATATTACTGCTAATCTCTTTTTTTAAAAATTAAGTTCATATAGCCAAAAAATTGAAAGTAATTAAAAATAGCAAAAATATAATCAAGAAATTGTGATTAGGCAATATGTACATTAAGTAATTGGGCAAGGCAGACACAATGAGTAAATTAGAGAGCTTGACAAAAGGGTTCAATTTTACATAGGCAAAATAGAAGAACGAGAACCCCAAGTGGTAAGAACAGAGTGAGCAAAACCATAGCGGGCATAAGTGTGATACTTGGAATGAGTTCAGTGAAAAGAATGCTACATGTGATCATTGACAGCTGAGTTTTCCTCTCGACTCTCCTCAATAGACATGAGTCTTCAAACAAGTAATCCCTGCTCTATTGGCCTCGTTTTTCTCATCTCATCTTTCTCATCTTTGCTGGGTCTAGACTAAGCCATTTTTGTGATCTATTCTACCTCTAAAATTTATGTCCATGCATGTACAGAGACAGGGGAAAAAGGTGAAACTTTCCAGAGAGGAGTGTTAGCACTGAGGTGAAGTAAGAAAGCAGATTCAATATCACGCTACAGATAAACAGCTTTTAACCAAGATGAATGCGCAGACTTGATATAGTTTCCATTTATTTTTACTATTCTATGGTTCCCAGTAATATTATTAGTGAGAGTATATAAACATAGACATATGTATATACACGTGTATTCACATATGTCGATAGATAAAGCAAATTGTGGAAACTTTTATAGTACAAAGAATTCTGTTTCTAGCAGTCTTAAAATGAGGTATTCTTTTAAAATATTCTGCCTGAGTTACTACAAGTATTATACATAAATTTTTAATTTTCAAAGTACAATAAACAATATTTAGCGATGATATTCTATTAAAAATAATTTACATTTTAATTGATGAATAAAAGCAAATTTAGGAACTTTCAGGATTATTATTTTATTTTATTTTTTTTTTTTAAAAGATTTTATTTATTTATTCGACAGAGATAGAGACAGCCAGCGAGAGAGGGAANAGTATTATACATAAATTTTTAATTTTCAAAGTACAATAAACAATATTTAGCGATGATATTCTATTAAAAATAATTTACATTTTAATTGATGAATAAAAGCAAATTTAGGAACTTTCAGGATTATTTTATTTTATTTTATTTTTTTTTTTTAAAAGATTTTATTTATTTATTCGACAGAGATAGAGACAGCCAGCGAGAGAGGGAACACAAGCAGGGGGAATGGGAGAGGAAGAAGCAGGCTCATAGCGGAGGAGCCTGATGTGGGGCTCGATCCCATAACGCCGGGATCACGCCCTGAGCCGAAGGCATACGCTTAACCGCTATGCCACCCAGGCGCCCCATCAGGATTATTTTAATAACACCAAATTTTTTTTCCCCCAGTGATATGTGGAATTGCCAATTTATGAGCTTGCTGGTGAAACTTCCATATACAGATCAGGACATATAACAGCAGAAATTACTATTTTTTTTCTAATATTATGTTAATACACATGAAAGAACATATGATTTCTCTATCCAAATATCTAATTTTCAAAAATCGTGTTTTATTACTCTAAGAGACAAAATCTGAACAAGAAATCTTGCACAGTATTGGTATGGGAGATGACAGTGAGTGAAAAACAAAGAAGATAATGCAAAGAACTACCTCATTGTGCAGATAGCTTTGCAGATTATGGGACACAGAAAAATACCTTTTTTCCCCTCTTGAGTTTAACTTTACTATCCATAAGAATGAATATTTAAACTTGAGGAAATGTGTACATGTGTGTATGCATGTGTGTGTGTACCTGTGTGTGTGTGCCTGTGTGTATATGTGTCTGTGTGTGTGTGTGTGTGTGTGTGTGTGTGTGAGTGAGACTTAAGAGTTACTCACTGGTCACTATGAGAGAAGCAGGTTGCCTTGGAGCTCCACTCCCAACAGGAGCACAGGGTAACTAGGGAGGGTCATGGGCTTAAGTGTTCCAGAGCTACTAAGCCCTGAATTCCCTTGCCCTGCAGCTACAAGCAGCATACCAGCCCCTTTTAAAAAAAAGAAAAGAAAACAAAGAAAGAGAAGCATATTATCATACATTGTAGGAGAGACCAGGAAGGGCTACTTTGCTTGGAGATTTCATTCCTATCTTGGCCTGGACCATAGGGCTCGGATGCTAAGGTGATCTCTCTCTATTCTGTACTGAATTGTGTTCCTTCAAAATACATATATTGAAGTTTTAACCACCAATGAGATTATATTTGCAGATAAGGCCCATAGGAGGTAAAGGTTAAATGATTTGGTAAGGGTGGGGCTCTAATCTTATAGAATTGGTGAATCTGTAAGAAGAGGGAGAGAGATCTCTACGCACATGCACCAAGGGAAGGCTATGTGAGCCCACAGTGGGAAGGCAGCCATTTGCAAGACAGAAAGAAAGCTCTCACCAGATCTTGGTTTTCCAGCCTCCAGAACTATGAGAAGATACATTTCTGTTGGTGAAGCCACCCAGTCTATGGTATTTTGTTATGGCAGCTGCATAGACTAAGAACCTCTACCTCCCTTACCTTTTCTGCCACCACAGTCTGTCTCTCTGGATCTCTCTGGAGTGTTGGATTAACTCAGCCTTTCTCAGCCTTTTCACTAAAGAGGACCACTTGAAATATCTTTTAAGGCTCAAAAGCTTGCATAAAAATTATTGTATTGAGGTTGTTCTGGTTCTGCATGTAAGGAGCTGGGAAGTAGTCATGCCATCCTAACAAATCAAAAGCTGAATGGACTGGAAATACCGAAAAGCAATAAAAACAATGACTGAAAACAAAAAAAGAGAATATCTGAGGACTGTGGGTCAACTACAAAAAATGTAACATATGTATAACAGGAATATAAGGAGAGAAATTTCCCCAAATTAATGTCAGACACCAAACCATGAATAAGGGAGCTTAGAGAACATCAGCCAGGCTAAATGCCAAAAAAGTGTACCTAGGCATATCATTTTCAAACTACAGAAAATCAAAGATAAAGAAAAATCCTGAAGGAAGCCAGAGGAAGAAAATATCTTATTTTTAGAGGAACAAGGATAAAAATTACATCCAACTTCTCCTCAAACCACATAAGCAAAAAGAGAGTGAAATGAAATTTAAAGTGTTGAGAGAAGAATCCACAAGCTAGTATGCTATATTGTATAAAGTTATCCTTGAAAAGTAAAGGGGAGATGAAACCTTTCTCAGACAAACAAGAATTGAGGGAATTGAAGGAGTAGATCTGTTTGATAAGAAATGTCTAAAATAAGTTCTTTAAGGAGAAAAAATATAAAGGTCAGAAACTCAGATCCACGTAAAGTAAGGAAAAGCATCAAAGAAGGAATAAATGAAAGTGAAATAAAAACTTTGCTTTTCTTATTCTTAATTGATCTAACAGATAACAGTTTGTTCAAAATAATAACACCAACAATGTTGATTATATATGCTTATGTATATATATTATGTGTATATAAGTGTGTGTATGCTTGTGTATGCTTATATGAATGAAATATGTGAAATGAGTGACACAAGGAACATGAGTGATACAAGGAACAAGAGAAAGGAATTAGGATTATTTGTCCTTATAAAGTAATCACACTACCCATGAAGCAGTATAGAGTTACCTGAGAGTGGATGTGACTTAGCTGTAAATGCACATGGCAAACTCTAAGGCAACCACTAAAACAAGTTTTTAAAAAAGTATAACTGATATGCCAAGAAAGAAAAGAAAATGGAACTGCATAAAATGTTCAATCAAAACCACAAAAGGCAGAAAAAGGATGGAAGACAAAAAAAAAAAGAAAGAAAAGAAAGAAACAAAGAATAAGAGCAACACAGAGAAAACAGTAAAAAATATGGTAGATGATATTTCAACTCTACCAATAATCTTTCTGAACATCAGTGGTTTAAAAGTACCCATTAAAAGACAGAGATTGTCAGAGGGGAACGAAAACACAACCTATCTATATGTTGTCTACAAGAAACCCACTTTAAATATAAAGATACATACAGATTAAAAGTCTATGGATAGAGAAAAATATACCATAGTAATAGTAATAAAAAAAAACACAGGAGTAGCTATATTAATTTAAGACACATCAGATTTCAAAGGAAATTTATCAGGGATAAAGACATTACATAGTGATAAAGGGGTCAATTCTCCAAGAAGGCAATAATTCCTAACATGTATGTGCCTAACGACAAAGTGTCAAACTACATAATGCAAAAACATATAGAATTGCAAGGAGAAATATGTGAACTCACTGTCATAGTTAGACTTACAGCACTTCGTCTCTCAGAAATGGACAGATCTACCAGGCAGAAAGTCAGAAAGGACATAGCTGAACTCAACAACATCATCAACTGAACATGCTTGACATCTATAGACTACTTCATCCAAAACCAAAATACATATTCTTTTCAAGCTCACATGGAACATTCACCAAGATAAACCACAATCTGGGCCATAAAACAGATCTTAACAAATTTAAAATAATAGAAATTATACAATGTCTACTTTCAGATCAAAATGAATTAAATTAGAAATCAATAATAGAAAGATGACTAGAAAGTCCCAAAATTCATGGAGATTAAACAACACATGTCCAAGTAACACATGGGTCAAATATGTAATATCAAAAGAAATTCTTAAATATTTTGAATACCGGAAATATATGAAGAGAGTAGATTTCAGATGCACTCATCAGACCCACAGAAAAGGTTACTTTGTGAGGAGATATGTAACTTGTCTTGACTGTTGTAATCATTTCACTAAATATATGTATATCAAACTTTCATGTTGTATATCTTACATATACGCAATTTTTATTAAATATATATAAATAAGTGGGGCCCCTGGATGGCTCAGTTGGTTAAGTGTCTGCTATCTGCTCAGGTCATGATCCTGGGGTCTTGGGATCTAGCTCCGCGTCAGGCTCCCTGCTTAGCAAGGAGTCTGCTTCTCCCTCTCCCTCTGCCCCTCCTCCCCACTTGGGCTCTCTCTCTCTCAAATAAGTAAATAAATAAATAAATAAAATCTTTAAAATATATATATTAAATATATATTTAAATATAATATATATATTTTTTAGGACTGGGGTGACAGCTGGGTTGCATATATTTACCCCCTTTACTACCTCCCTTCTCATTTACATCTCAATACCCTCTGTAATCTACTGCAACAGTTCTTATAAAGTCATCTACTGCCTTCTAATTGCCAAATCCAGGGGATATTTTTCCAGCAATATTTTATTGAAGCCCTCCTCTTTATTTGGCACTATTGATTATTTTCTTAAAAGTTTCTACTCCTGTCACTTCCCAGATGCTATGGGCTCCTCATTCTCCTAGTTCTGTAAGGATTAATTCTCTGCTTCCCTTCCAAATTCATTCTCCTTTGCCCACTGGTTTAATGTTAACCTTTCCCAGGCCATCTACTATAGTCCACTACTTTATTCACCCTGCACAAACTGCCTGGATGATCCAATCCTTCCACTTTGACTCATGGAGTACTTGTATTTTTTTTAAGACTAGTTAACTCAGCAGTTAACTAGTTATGGAGTTATATTTGATAGCTCGTGAAATTGCTAAGAAGGATACTGAAGCAGGCTTAGGAGACCAGAAGAAAGATAACGAAACTAGGCAGCAGAGAATGTGGCCAAGGGCACCGCACAGCAAGCTTGTGTGACCTCCTTGCTGGTTCCACCCTAGGTGACGATAGCTGCCGTAAGTGTTGGACAACTGAACCACTGGGATGAGGGCTCTCTCAGGGTTCTTCCATCTTGGCATACCAGATTCAAAGTCCTGAGCAGGTGCCGCTGAATTTGTCATGCTTCTTTGCGAAGAGAAAAGGCCAAGTCCCTTTGGAAGCCTTACTTCCCATCTAAACTCACACAATCAAATTCCCCAGAGAAAAGTAAACACACCCAGGTAACAAACACCCAGAACAAAAATTAAGTAAATAAAACTTAACATCCCAGAGTCCTTCTCATGTCCCTTCCCTGCACCTAAACTCCACCCCACAAACCACCCCCTCCCAGTCTGTACCCATTGTAACCAGCATCCTTTACTTCTAACTATATAAACTAGTTTTGTCACATTTTGAACTCTACATAAAAAATAAAATGTGAGAATTATTTTTTAAAGATTTATTTATTTTGGTGGGGGGGGGAGGAGCAGAGGGAGATGGAAAGAGAGAATCTCAAGCAGACTCCACACTCAGCACAGAGCGCCACACGAGGCTCAATCTCATGACCCTGAAATCATGACCTGAGCTGAAATCAAGAGTTGGATACTTAACTGACTGAGCCATCTAGGTGCCCCAAACTGTGAGAATTTTTAATGATATGTGTGTGTTTATAGAGCATTCATTCTCATTGTTACCTAAAATTCAATGGTATGGGTGTGTCAATATTTGTTTCCACTTTATCCATGGACTTTGGGTAGTTTTCGGGGTTTGACTATTATGATTAATGTTACCATGTATATTCCTGTATATATCTTATGTTAAATATACATGAATTTTTCTGCTAGGGCCATACACAGGAATAGAATCATACTTTTTAACACTTTTTTGCTACACATTTTTATGCATATTAAGAACTATAGAAATACCCATGACATCAGGTTCAATACAGTACAATACAGAAATGTAACTGAAAAAAAAGTTAAAAAAAATAAGTGTGATGCAGTCTGATATTTTATATACTATTGTTTTTTAAGATTTTATTTATTTGAGAGAGAGCAGGGTGAGGTGCAGAGAGAGAGAGAAGCAGACTCCCCACGGAGTGTGGAGCCTGACACGGGGCTCGATCCCAGAACCCTGGGGTCATAACCTGAGCCAAAGTCACTCAACTGAGCCACCCAGATGCCCCTTTTGTATACCATTTTTAATGCATTCTTTTATTTTTCCTTAAACCCTAGGCTGCAGCATGAAGGCCAGAGTCTAAGAATGGTGCCCAGTGCTGCTTCTGTCCCTGTCTATCATGCCAGCCTCATGTCTTGCCTCTCCTTACCTTCAACTTTCTATCCTAGGAGTGTCAATTGCTTATAATTTCCTGCTTTTCCCCCAACCCCCATCCTCACTCATTTTGCCTCATCTGCCTTCTGTGTACCATTTCTCATTCGCATTTCATCCAAGGAACTTCTACTTGTTCTTTGAACCTCACCTGACTCTGATAGCCTTTCACCCTTAAGTCTTCCTATAGTTGCCACCTTCTTGAAGACATGCTCCTTGACCAGGTTTTCCATTCCAAGGCAACCTGAGGTGCCCTCATGAGTATTTTATTATGTACTGAATATCTGTATTACTTTACCAGCCATACTGTATTATCCTTATTTGTGCATCTGTGAGTTCCTTGAGGGTGGCAACTGTTTTATTCATTCCTATAACCCTAGTATTTAGCAGAAAGACTGAATAAATCATATACTCAATAAATATTAATAGTGTAAATGAGTTAACTCAAACATAGAAATCTGGGGGTTTCAGTTCCAGATCTATTATCTACTTGAATTTTGGCAGATTCCTTTTCTTAAGTGAGCATGGGATTTCTTACCTGTTAAAGAGAGATCATAATATCCATCCAACCAACTATGATAGTTAAGATCAAATAAGACAATGCAATCACACAGCCCCTTATAAGTAATATATATGTATAGTTATATATATAGTTATACATATATTTATATATATAGTTATATAACTATGCTAACATATTAGATCAGAAGATTAGGTTTGTGGATTTTTTTTTAAGATTTTATTTATTTATTCGACAGAGAGATAGAGACAGCCAGTGAGAGAGAGAACACAAGCAGGGGGAGTGGGAGAGGAAGAAGCAGACTCACAGCAGAAGAGCCTGATGTGGAGCTCGATCCCACAACGCTGGGATCACGCCCTGAGCTGAAGGCAGACGCTCAACCGCTGTGCCACCCAGGCGCCCCTGTGGATTTTTTACCTTGTATTTTTTCCTCTTATTTCCTTAATTTTTTTAAACTTTTTATTTAAATTGCAGTGTAATTGCAACATACAGTGTAATAGTAGTTCTAGATGTAGAATAGAATGATTCAACACTTCATGCAACACCCGGTGTTCATCACGAGAGCACCCCTTAATCCCCATCACTTATTTCACCCATCCCCCGACCCACCTCCCTTGCATTTTTTAAAATTTCATTTCACTTGATGTTTCAGTTGGGTTGAATTTGCCTTATAAATCTTAAAATTCCCATGTTATCAGAAATATCAGAAATGGTGTTTAAATATACAGTTGGAAGAGTCATGCATTAAAGTATTCCATCAACTAGTTGAATCTAAGACCATTTCTAACTTAAAACATATAGATATTTTTGAGTTGATATTGCTTCTCCAAACCAAACCCTTGGCTTTCATTTTGTGTGGCAGGCAGTAATATATCTAGGAAGAAATTAGGATCCATGCAACATGATACTTCTGAAAAGGTTCACACTGTGTAAAAAGTCCATTTGTGCCCAGACACGACCTGATATGTAATCCCAAACCCATTTTGCATTTTTAATACAGGCAAAATACCATTAAAACAAATGTATTTAAAACATGAAAGCTATTTATTATTACTCTATTGATTGACTTAACCTTTAAGTTTTAAAAGAAAATATAGGGGCACCTGGGTGGCTCAGTTGGTTAAGCGTCCAACTCTTGATTTCAGCTCTGGTCATGATCTCATGGTCATGAGATAGAGCTCTGCATCATCAGGCTCCATCCCCAGTAGAGAGTCTGCTTGAGAATTTTCTTCCTCTGTCTGTCTCCCCACTCACATGCTCTCTCTCTTTCTCTCTCTAAAATAAATAAAAAAGTCTTTAAAATAAATCAAAACAAATATAACTTCATTTTACTGGAAAGAGCCCAACAGAAGCAGGGTAAAATGCAAGGTAGTAAATTGAAGAATGGAAAAGGATAAAAAAAAATATCCAGATTAAACCTAGAGAAATTTAGGCCAGGGTTGTAAAATAAAATGGTTCGTGCAACCAGGCAGATATTTTTGCAAATGAGCAAAGTCTGCAGGGCATAACGTTCAGGGCTTACAGCCCCTAAATGCTAGTGATTGTGGCAAAGTAGCTCATGCGCATCTTGAACCGGTCAGGCTTTATCAGTGCCTGCCAGTCTGGGCACGCAAGAATATGGATCCAGTATTGCCAGAACTTTGGACTCGTCATGAGAAATTACAAATCCATATTTTACGTGAATATTCTAGATTTTAAAATGTTATTTCCCTTTGTTTAAGTTGTGCAGGCCAAAAAAACACAGCTTTGAATCAAATCAGGCTTCTTGTCTACCAGTTTGCAAAATATAGGCACAAGCAACAGACAAATGAGGATATAATTGAATATAAACTGAATGTCTTCTAACAGTACAGTATTTTTTTAAATGAAGAGAATTCTCATTGCAGTGGCTATTAAAGCATGGTATTGTAATTAGTATTAGTCATCTCATTAGGTTATTGGATATAATTTTTATCTTCTCATTTCAGAGAAACATATGGCAACTAGGCTATACCCAGGAAAAGTCATTCAAAATAGCATGTTTGGAAAGATTTGGAAAAAGTTACTCTGAGAAGTATCAAGACAGTTACAGTTGTTTACCTAGCTTCTCATAAAAATTAAGTATGGTGTCTCATTGTCTTTGGGCTTTTGCATATTCTGATTCCTCTGCATGAAATTCTCTTTTGTCTCATCTTTACATGGTTAATTCTGCCTGGATAACATCTCCAGAAAGCCTTCTTTGCACTCCCAAAACTCAGTCACCCTTCTGATATGTTTGTTTTGTTTTGTTTTACAATATTTAGTGTATTTTCCCATGACAGCACATCCTCCTGTATGGGTTCTTTATTTCTTTTCTACCTCAGAATCATGCATTCTTTGAGGACTTTGTCTAGATTATTTTTAAAACCTAGGACCAAGCAAAGTAGTAGACATAGACATGTAGTAGATAATTAATAAATAGTAATGAATACATAATGAATCAATCAATAAATTGATCAGTGAACAGATGAACCCCTTGTCTGGCATAGTTGTACATTGGTTACTACTGTTTTTCATTCCTCACTAATTTCCATTCTACCCAGGAACCATACTTGGCCTTGCTAACATTTATAGTATGTTGACAAATTTTACTTGCAGATGCGATAAGAGAATTAAAGATACTAGTATTTACGAGTTACCAACTATGTGCCATATTTCATTATATAATCCTCACAAAAACTCCAAAGGTAGGCATTATTATTCTCACTTCACAAATAAAGAGAAATAGTTCTCAAAGAAAGAGAAATAGTTCTAGACTTTGAGAAACTTGTCTAAACTCCACATCCTGTCTCTCAGTAAGTTGAACATGAGTGGGAGAAGTACACAAATTTTCATACGCGTTTTCAGAACATTCTGAAAGGAAAGGGAATAAATAATTGAAAAAACTCTTCCCCTTTAAAGTTGAACATCTGTAGAATGGCTTTACTTAATTGAGGTTATCTTTGATGAGATTAACTAGCAAGAAAATATGCCAGTCAGTTCCTTCTTTCTCCCTTCTTACACCTACAGAAATGTACAATTAGGATAAGGTTAATTTGGTTCAAGCTCAATACCAAAAAAAAAAATTGCATTTGCCATCTCGTTGAAAAGAATAACAAGAAATTAAAAATAGGTTTCTACTGTTAATTTTTTAAATGAAAAGTGTCTTTAGAATAGGCTACTTGGGCTCTCTGCAGAGTGAAATTTAGAGAAAACAACGAGGCCACTGCAATATACTGAACACTATCTAGTTTTAAGAAGCTGGGTTGACATGTTTCCATTTATACTCTTGTTAAGTTTGAACCAATGATCTGCTTCTCTTATTTGCTTAGATAATGCCTATTAACCTTAAAATACTCAGTTCAGATTTTACCTGAATTAGGAAGCCTTCTATATCAGAATACAAAGAGAAAAACAGACACAAACCCCTCTGAGTATTTAAAACACAGGAAATTAACACAGAAAATCGACTTTGCATATGAAGGACAAGTTTAGGAATAACCAGGGGTGGGTCAACTCTGAGAGTAGGGAAAGCAGGAAACCATCCCTAAGTTTGACAGACAAAGGGAGAAGACAAGATTATTAGAATTAGCTAGAGGAAGCTGGAATCCTGGCAGAGCTTGCCCAGTAGGAACTGGTGTCACAAAAATAACTTGCCTCTTTGCTTCCCTCCCTTCAGTGTCAACCACAGTCCATATCTTCTAGGACATCAGCTGACTCAGGAGGCCAAGAAACAATCTATTGAGGTGAGCACTCCTGAGGTACAGAGCAGGGAAAGGATGAGGCCATGAATGAGGCGCAGAAGAGTCCCTGTTGGCTCTTCTCTCATCTGAAACAGTAGTCTCCACTTCTTCACTCACATCCATGTTAGATGTTGTTCTTATGGTCCCGTGAAATATGACTGCATCACTTTGCATTGTGGTTAGCTATTTACTTGTGTGGGAGATGCTGAGATGCATGAGATCAGGGACTGTGAATATTTGATGACTGAATGAATAAATGAATCGGTTCTCCACAGTGCTCTCTTCACCTGTTAACACACAATACCACTTCATTTTCAGTCCCATGGTGCTGATCAGTTTCCAAAAACTCATGGCTATAGTCCTTGAAGACTAAGGCTTGCCCCATGTAATTGAACCTGGATAGATAATCAGTTGGACCTTATCCCTGGACATTATAGCCAAATGTAACATGAGATTTTAGCCATTCCTTTCCATCCTGTCATTCTATAAATATACTGCCATGCCTCAAGGTATTTCAAAATAGGCAGTACAAATTTTATGCCTGGGAAAGAATAAAATACTTCCTTCATATTAGGGAAATGATAACCATAGATTTTAATGTTAATATTTTATATTATCTTATTGCAAAATCATGGGATCTTGTTATAAAATATTTTCCTTCTTTTAGATAAAAAAAGAAAATAGGAAGTCAGATCAGTAGAATAGTTTTATTCATTACAGCAGGCACTAACTTTCTTATTGTGAAGAGACATCCTATAAAGTCTTTTGGTGCCAAATATCCCTGCAGCTCAGATGTGTCTGAATTGATGCGTGACTCTTTCACAAAAGGGCTCAGAAGCTGAGAGTGTTTCCCAAACTATGTTCCATGGTATATGACTAATGCAGGGGCTTAACAATCTGTTACCTGAATAGATAATTCTCTGGTCAAATGAATTTAGGAAATGATGAATTAAACAAGAACAGACAAGTTTCTTTTCTGAAGAAATTTTTATTATAAGATGTTAGAGTGCTTTGAATCTCCAAAAAAGAAAAAGAATTATTTTTTAGCAGAACACTTGTATAAAAGTGAGATTTTGAGATTTGTGAGAAATTCTACCAAAAAAAAAATACAATTTATTTTCAAATAGACAAAACAACTACTTGTGCATTGATTTTTATTGGGTAAATAAATGACTAAATAGTAGTAATTAATAGAAGCTACAAATTCATTGGAGGAAAATGTCATATATTTTTAAATTCTTTAGTGCTAACTTTAAAGTGAGATTTTTCAAATTTAAGATTGTTTAATGTTCATACTTGGCTGAATTAATAAAATTTGTTTTATAGGAAGAAGTTCCATTGAATGGAAAGCTATGTTATTGCATTTGATTCTCTTATCCACATCTACAACCTTCGATTATGAGATCATACAAAAAGTGTCATCCTTCATCTGGCAAGAGTATGGCATAATATCAGTATATGAGGAGGAAACAAAAAGTTCCTGAAGTGCTAGATGTGTGATCTCTTATTTACAAAATAATCATAGTTGTCACAGTTGCCACAGTGAAAAATGAAGAATGAAAACAAAAATCATTAACTTAACAAATATTTGATTTCCTATTAAGTATCAGGCATAGGTAGTTATAAACACTTAGCTCTTTAGAATAATTATTACCTTAATATATGTGTAAATTTTAGTTTCTACAGATAAATCCTCTAGTTCCTGGAGATTTTCAGGCCCTCCGATTATAACTGTTCACTTATTTTTATATTTTATGTCTACTGGAATATTAATCTAATAGAGAAAATTTTCTGTGTGGGTTTCTCATATTTCTAGAAGAACAGTTGAGTTATGAGACTAAGCTTCCGTAGTTAACTAATAAAACTAGATTTGATTATGGCGACGTTTCTTTCAAATGAGTATTTTCTAAAATTATAAAATGTTTATTATATTATGCTCTTTTGATATATGTAATAATATAACTACTGTCTATTTTTTTAAATTTTCTTCAAAAAAAACCCCAAAAGTTTGAAAAGTTTGCTCTTTTAAAAGTTTGGTTTAAGCAAAAGAAGGGCTTCAAATCAAGGTTTGGTGGTAATTTGGTTATAAAATATCACCAAGTCCCAATAAAAATATAAAGAGAAAATAGAAGAGCAAAACAAAAAACCCACAGCCAACATCTTGAATAAAATGAGGTGATAACATATCCATAAGAAATCCAGAACATGGGCAAATAGGACTAAATCAGTAACAGCAGTAAATATAAATGTTGCAGATGTTTTGGAAAGCAATTTGGCAAATTCTAACAAAGTACATATATATATTTATATATACCCTGAGACCCAGAAATCCCATTTCTAGGTATATATTTGAAAACCTAAAAAAATATTCAATAAGTGGGTAGAAACATTATTTGCAATGGCAAAAAATTAACAACAACCCAAATATCTTTCAATAAGAGACTAGATTGATGGACTTGTTGTATATTCCTACAATGAAATACAGTAGATAAAAATAATAATTTAAAGGAACATGGATAAATATGTATGATTCTCACAAACAATACTGAGCAAAAATGTTTTTAAATGCAGGTTGCAGAAGAACATTAAGGAATGATAATTTTATGTGTAGGTTTAAAATTGCAACAAATATTAAATATTGTTTAAGATATGCCCTAAAGAACACACATATGTGGATATATGTATACATATATGTATGGTATACAGATACCATACATATAATATACAATATATGTTATGTAGATGTATCATACATTTAATATACAATATATATTATATAGATATTTACATGAATTCATGGAAATAACAATCATTGGGTGTAGGCTGTTGACTGCACTAACACATAGAGGAGAATACTGTAGGGAAGGTTTCCACATCCATTTCAACTGCATTAGTAACATCTCATTTCTGAAATAGGTGGTGGCTCCATCCATGAGTGATCATTGTATTACTCTTTACAGCTTTTAGTGCCTCAAATACTTTATAATACATCCAAAAAGTCGACTAAACCATTTTTCCCTGACTCTATGAAATACAGTTCTTTAGTTACACCTGTGACCTAGAGCAAATCTCTGTATAGTCTCTCTTTATACCAACCCCCAGTTTGTATATTCCCCTGTGCCACACACAGACAGATATTGTTCTTTTGGTTTTCTTGTCAGAAGTTCATCATTATTATTTAATA
Organism: Ailuropoda melanoleuca; assembly: GCF_002007445.2. Taxonomy (NCBI): domain Eukaryota; kingdom Metazoa; phylum Chordata; class Mammalia; order Carnivora; family Ursidae; genus Ailuropoda; species Ailuropoda melanoleuca. The sequence continues at coordinate 73,947,971 of NC_048227.1, forward strand.
ACATTTGCCAAGTAGATATAAATAACTTGCTATTCAGGACCATTGTAGAACATGGTCCTTTTCAAGAAACCTCATTTTTGCCCTGAATAGTAGCCTGGCATCCAGCCATTTACAGCAAATAAAACTTTCTCTGCTCAGGACTGGAGAAAAAGAGTAAGGAATGACCCCTTGGTTCCCGGGTCTCTCACCCAACAAGACATTGTGCCCCTTTAGTGCCTAGTGATTCTCTAATGTTCTCTAAAATATCAGCACTTCACATAAGGGTTTCCACTTACCTCTCCTTTCAATTTAAAAACAGAATGACCAAATTATACAAAATTTTCACATGTGATTGCTCCATACTCTCCTTAGTCTTTAAATGGCTATCATCATGTGACTTAAAACACTGTCTCTGATTTCAGACATAAACCTTGCCATTTCTCTTTAGAGGAATAAAAAACTGTTTCATATAACATGACCCTGACCTATCTTCGTATTTCCAGTATACCCAGATTTTTCCATTCTGACATGTTTGCAATTCTGGGAGACAGTGTATACTGACATAGAGATTTATTGCCAGAAGCTTCCCAGTGGAATCAGTGGCAGGAGATAAAATTTGGTCACAATTCACATGTGTTTGAAATGAGCATTCCAGGAGAAAATGATTAATTTCTCTTTAAAACCCAAAGGATAAAATACCATACTCACAAGCATTACTACCTCTGTGTTTGCTCAGTCTCTCCTTTGTTCATTTGCTTCTCCTTACATTTTCCTCACATTTTTTTTGCTTTTTTTCAAGCAATGAACCAAGTTATTGTTATTCGGGAGAAAAAAACTTAAAAATGTGTAAAAGAATTTTATTCTGCCATTGATACCTTCAGAGAAAAAATGAAGTGAAGTACAGAAGAAAAGGTAAAACTGAAGTAGAATAAAATGCTAGCACTAAAAAGTACGTTAATACTCCCAGTTCGGTATCCTCACTTTGTAAAGGGGGAAACCTAGAAAGTTTAAGTGCCTACTCCTAAGTCATTCCATTCACGCAGCGGGCTGAGAAAGAATGGGGATCGAGATCTTCCAGTTCTGAGTGTCAGGAATCTCTGACTCTTGTAGGATGATACCAGAAGTTTTATTATCAGGCTTTCATGCTCACACTTCTATCATCAGGCTTGGCTTAAAACTCTGATCAACATTAAAATGTTTACCCCCTCCTTTCCTCCCTCCAAAAAATGTCCCCAGAACAATTAACATTTTAAGTCTTTGTCCACTATACAATGCCACAAAGCAGCTACGGATAAGAATAAAATTATGTAATAAATTATTTTAACCATCATAATATCAAATGGAAGTAACTTATAAATGTCAGATCGCCTAAATTTTTCAGCTACATTAAAAAATATGTCTATATAGTCTTGCCCCGTGTGTGCAAGGTAATGTACAAGGGTCAGTTAACAGTATATGTGGCAAGGTTTTTATTTATGTATTAACTATCATGTAATACTTGTCTATTTCTTTAGTATTTATATCTCACTATCAAAAAGTATTTTCTGAGCCTAATAAATAGAGCATTGTTAAATAGCAAACTAGCAAAATCATTAACACAAGAATTTAAAAGACAAAAATCTAAGAGCCACTTCCATTCAGTTCTACACCCCAAGCTCCAGCCATGGTCCTCATTCCTGAGTATAAAAAGGTGAATAAGGTCTGGTCCCAATATCATGGGGTATCTCACATCCTAATGGGCCATTATTGTAATGCAGACAAACTCTATCTGTAGACAAAATTGATTACACACTCATCAAAATATCTGCAAAGCAAGCAGGCAGACTGTGACTAGAAAGAACTTTAAAGTTCCAAAGAATTTTAGAGATTCCAAGAATTTCAGGATTAGAAAGGATCTTAAGAGGTCATTTATTCCTGCACTTTAAATTAGTCCTCTATCTAATGCGTCTCGACTGAGTGACTTTGAGTTCTGCTTGACCAACTTCAGTTATTGGTACTACATTCCATTTTGAAATTTCTTTAATCACTAAATCCTCCCTTAATATAAACTGAGGTACCCCAGACCATGTGTACCAGTCTGTGGATTCAAATGGGTTCCCAATTAAAACAATATCCATACTTTAGGGGCTCATGCCCCACACTGGCTCACATAGGAACCCAACTCTTTCAAAATTGTCTCCCGCAACTCTGTATTTCTGATTGTCCCAGAAAATGTCTCAGAAGTACTGATCAACACATCGAATGAACTGTTCAGTAAACTGTCCTGTAGAACCTGCCACTTCTGATGGTGTGATTGTCTCCCACTACTGACTTGTCGCCGTCCACCCCATTCTCTGGGGTCAGCAGTAGCTGGGACAGCCCTGAACTGTGCAGTAATCTGTAAAGTAGTGGGAAAGACATTGTTTATTCCACTTTTGTGATGTACTCTGTTGTTGCTTGTATGGTCCATACCATCCCTCCCTGACCCAATGCCTTCAGGGTTTTTAATTCACTGCCCAGCCTCATCTCCACTCTCAGGACAGATTTGACTCCAAAAGTAGCTGAGTTCTGAGATGACTGTGAAATGACAGATACGACACTGTATTCCAAAAAACTTTTCCTCTAAAATTGCTGAGGTGTTGCTACTGGAAGCTCCATTATTCTTGCAAATGGAGTTCTGGGATCACCTGACCAATTGATCAGTCACGTCTATGTCCTACTGATAGTCACAGCTTAGATTCAACCTTGAATCTGTGATAGGTGGGAATTGAGTAAGGCTGTGTGTCTTGTTATATATCTAATATTCCCTACAGTTAGCACACATAGAAAAAAATCAACAATGATAATAATCATAATAATAACATATACTGAGTATTACAACCTTGTAGGTAATATTTTGTTTAATCCTCACAGCAATTCTATGGATACTGTTATTATTCTTATCTTATAGATGAGTAAAGTGTGTCAGGAAAGAGTAATTAATGTGCTTACACATAATCACAAGGATAAGTGGTGGGACTGGAACTTGAAGCCAGGCAATCTAACTGCAGAGCCTGTAGGCTTAACTGTCACATGTCACCTTCTTACCCTCTACAGAAGAGGCTCAAGAAATATTTTGAGGAAATGACTGTAACTACCTCTTGTAATATGAATACATTGATTCTTGACTTCCTTCTGGAGACATAAACAGTGTGTGTTCACAAAGGAAACAGTCACACATTTAAAGATTGTTCTCATGTCCCTCAGCTATCAGAGAGTTCTGCTATTTCAGTCCTAAAGAGAGTGTAGGTACTGGCTACCAGGTACCTCTTGGGGTGACTTGAAGATCAGAATTTTGTGCCACTCTAAGAATCTGAAAATGTCTCCACTTCCTTTAAGTGAGTGGTTTGATCATTTAGTCAACCTTTCCTGGAAAACAGTTTTCAACACTTTGCTTCTTCTGTCCTCTCCAAACCTATTTCCCACCAGTCCTTTAAACATCTATTGGCAAATATCTAGAGATGCCCTCCTGTACAACAATCCATGTTCTTCAACTTTCCTATCCTTTTCTCCACAGTGTCTCTCCTACATCTAGACACTGGCTCATCACAGGTTCTAGGTGCATGCTATGCCAGCTCATCTTATCTTGGAAATGTTTAAAGTAGGTACATTTACACAAAGGTTGTGATTTATTAGAATTTCATGAATTGAGTCATCAGGAGGCTTTGTTTTTAAAAAGTGTTAATAACCAGAGAAGACAATGTTTAATTCAAAAGAATTAATCCCTAACAATGGACTAACAATAGAGGTTTTTTTTTCTTTTAAGATCTCTTTATATATTTTAGAGAGATTAAGTGTGAGTGGAGGGAGGGGCAGAGGGAGAGAATCTTCAAGCTGAGTGTGGAGCCTCATGTGAGGCTCGATCTCACAACCCATGAGATCATGACCTAAGCCAAAATGAAGAGTCAGCCACTTAACCAACTGAGCCACACAGGTGCCCCTCAATGGACTAGGAGTTTTGAGGCCTAAATAGGACTAAACAGTCTTCAGATAAGATATTTTATTGAAGCTCAAAAGAATAACTACAATAAATTATCATGCTTCTAAAAATTCCTTTATCATATTTAGCACTTACAACACTTTAAGATGTAAGTATTTTGTCCACATTTGGAAAAGATAGTAAAATTTCTCAGTATGCACATCTAGTGAGAAGCATAATTGAGACTTGAACTCTGACCTGTTTGACACTTTGCTACTGCTTTATTGCCTCATTGATCTCTTATAAATTCAGTTCTTTGGTGATTTCCTAGGGTAATGTCCAGTTAACCTGAAAGACCATTTTGAGTTAAGATAAAAATAATATAAGGATGCCTAGCATGTCTTCATTTTAGTAACAGTCTTTAAAGCATTAACCTTAGAGAAGTGATTTGGTGGCCCAGAGGAAGGGCTTATCATGGGCATGTTTGGGGGTAAGTGGGACTTCCTCTCAAAGCAGTGTGGGCAAAGAGCTTGTTGACCTTAAACAAACTGAACTCTGCTCTGGGAATCTGTCAGAGAAGCTGATCTCTACCTGAATGTGGAAATGGGCACTAGAAACTTGGCTGACAAAACCTCCCTCTATCAGTAATAAGTGGTTTGATTTTACTTAGTTTGTCTGTCCCTCCATTTCCTCAACTGTAAAATGAAGATATTTGACAGGATCAGAGCACCTCAAACCTGCAAGGTCATTGGAACCAACTGGGAAGTCATCTTCCAAAATATTCTTACCTGTTTTCCTTTACTTTCTTCCAGAAATCACACTCAAAGACTCTTTGCGTCCAATTACCAGGTGTTATATAACTTCTGACTTTACCATGTTATGGTTAAACTCTGTGACGTATCATCATGCTGGACATAATAGGGAAATTAAAATCAACCAAAGCATGTCAAAGTAAATTTGTAATATCATGACTTTTTTGATTAGACACCAGAACTAGATAAAAGGTAAACAAAAAAATCTATGTAATGTCAGAAATTTGGTTGACTTTATCTTTCATTTTATTAAACAGAAGATATGAGTTGACATACTATTGTCATTTAAATAATCTCCAGTTAATTTTGTCCTCTTTTTCTTATAAAGGATGGGATCAAACCACTGAGTGGGTTTTTTAAATTAAATCAAAAGAAATATTTTAAAATTCAGACAATGATTTCTATATTGGGCACATGATGTCAAATACCACGTTTGATTAAAACTTTCATTTTTACCTAGTTGCTTTAGCAATATTTCTTTTCCATCTTTATTTTATTCTGTCAGTAGTGTTTTAAACTCTTAATTACTGATACCATACGTTTCATTCAGTATGTGAAACATTTGCCTCATGAGAAAAAATTCCCACTGTGGCCTTATCTCTCACCAGTTTTATGCATCTGAAGAAAAATCTTTCTAAAAGATTGAGATGAGCGACAACAGAGCAAACTTTCAAATGGTACTGTTGATTGAGAGCACAATGGACAGTACCAAACTGTTTACAGATGTTACACTTGGCCCCTTTCCCAGTGCCAAATATTTGCATGAGAGATAAAGAGGATAATCTATTCACATATAATGGCTTTCCTCTCCAAAATCTTTTGAGGTTGGTTACATTTTAATAACCATTTGCTCTTGAAAATTCATTTCTTTCTTGAAGACCATCTGCATCTGTACAGCCAGGCACCCATTCCTTCCTTGACTTCAATACCAAATGTTGGCTTCCCTCCACAAAGTGCATGTTCCCTACACCGTCCAGTAGATTGTGTCCTTGCCGCAGTGCAGGAAAAGGAAACTCTGAGCTCTAAGCGATGTAGCATATAGTGTTTTATTTTTTTGTATAGAGCATCGAATAACCATGTGGTGAAGTGAATAAAAGGACAGATTGTGATGCTAAATGATCTTTCTTCTTATTCTGTCTTCACCAGTTGTGTGATCTTGAATGCATGACTTTACTTTTGTAAGCCCCTTTAACTCATCTTCAGAAAGAAAATTCCGCTACATATCTCCTCAGAGTTGTTAGGATGGTTAAATGAGAAAATGTGTAAAGATTAAATGCTCAGTAGAATGTAGCTGTTGTATTTCTGCAGTGTCTCAGAAACACAAGAAATGCCAATTGTGGGGGAAAGTGGCTGTTGACTCTAGTGGGGGAGGGCAGCTAATTTATTTTCTGGGAATTAAAGAATTCATGCCATTAGCTTCAAAGAGAGTGATTGGTGAGTTGATGTATATTTCTACTGTAAAAACTTTCTCTGAAGGATTACATACAGGATAGAGATGGGAGGACACAGTTTTCCAGGTACATCTCTTCTATGAGGAGCTTAGTATTCTTAGTCCAGTAATTCTCAAACTTATCTCATTATAAGGATCACCTGTGAATCTGTAAAAACAAATAGAAATAACAAACTAAAACAACAAACAAAAAATGTGGTTGGGCATACTCTATCAGGAGGTCAATGGGTAGAAATACAGAAGCTGATTTTTAAGAGCTCTCCATTTATTTCTGAGGCACAGAACATTGTTGGGATTTTTAAAATTCCCCTCTCCATATTCACAGAGTCAGATACTAATTACTACACTGATGACTCAGGAAAGTCATATTCTTGTTAATTTACTTGTGGAAATGGAAAAAAATGTATCTGTTTTGAGTTTTTAAATAAAATAGTGTTTCTATGAAGAAAGAAGACACTAATAAAAATGTGTCAGGAACTAATTAACTTTTAGCACTATTAACCTAGTATTTAAAATAATGTAAGTGTCAGCATAGTAACAGAAATACAAAGTTAACTGAAGGCAGTAGAAAAACAGAATTACAGAAGCAGAAAGTTGAATATAATATAGAAGAAAATTTGAGAAAATTTTTCATGATATAAGGGTTAAATTAAATTAATGAGACCAAGCAAAAGGGACAAAATGATACAGAGAATATATAAAAGTTAGGATCAATAAATTCAATTTAAGAAAGATTAGAAGCAAATAAAACAAACAAACAAAAAATCAAACATATGACTAAAGAGATGTTCTAAATTGAAAAGAGGACAGGTTTTTACCTCAGGCAAAAAAAGAGCAATAAGATACCCATACCTTAGACATGTGCAAACATCTAAAAAAATTTTAAGATTAAATAATTTTTAAATCTAAACAGATAAAAGAACAGGTTATTACAATTTACAGAAATTGAGGTGATCTTAAAATTCCCTATAACACTAAATATCAGAATTAAATAAAATGGTTTTATGGACCTTATGCTTGAATAATTTAACATACATTTCCTCAGATATGTAAGAATAAATAAATAAATAAACAAACAAACAAACCATTAAAGTTTCTGGAAAATTTTCTAAGAATATATTCCAGGGGCACCTGGGTGGCTCAGTAGTCAAGCGTCTGCCTTTGGCTCAGAGTGTGATCCCAGAGTTCTGGGATCAAGCCCCACATCAGGCTCCTCCACTGGGAGCCTGCTTCTTCCTCTCCCACTCCCCCTGCTTGTGTTCCCTCTCTTGCTGGCTGTCTCTCTCTCTCTCTCTCTCTCTCTCTGTCAAATAAATAAATAAAATCTTTAAGAAAGAAAAAGAAAGAATATATTCCAGGGGATGAGGTGCCTGGGTGGTGCAGTCGGTTGGGCGTTCTACTCTTGGTTTCAGCTCAGGTCATGATCTTGGATTCATGGGATTGAGCCCCATGTGGGTCTCTGCGCTCAGCGCAGAGTTGGCTTGAAGCTCTTTCTTCTTCTCCCTCTGCTTCTCCACCTTTCTTTCTCTTTCTAAAATAAATGAATAAATCTTAATAATAATAATAATAATAATAATATATTCCAGGGGTGCCTGGGTGGCAATTAAGACGTCCCACTCTTGATTTCAGCTCAAGCCATGATCTTGGGGGTCATGAGATCAAGTCCCTTCCTCAGGCTCCTGAGTGTGGAGCTTGATTCTTTCTCTCCCTCTGCCCTGACACCCCTGCTCAGGCTCACTCTGATTCTCTCTATCTCAAAAAAGGAAAAAAAAATTATAGTAAACACTGTAATCATTAAGTAAAGAAAGACTGAATAAATACTATAATGAAAAACTTGAGTGCAAATGCCATAAATAACTTTAAAACATTAACATTTCACAATATTTGTGGAAATCTGTAATTCTTTATTAAACTTATAAAATTTTATAAATGGGTGTAAGAGGGGAAGAGAGTTCTCAAACTCCAAATCTCAAATCTTATAAAATGAAAAGTCATATATTTTTTCTTTTTTGCTTTGATTTTATAAAGAAATATTTGAGTTGATTTTAAAGACAAAGATAAACATTCATGGAATGTGACTGGAAGATAACAAACAAAAACATCATATCCTAAAAAGACCACAAGGAAAATAGAAAAGAGTTTACAAAACAAAAAGAAAATACTCCATTAAGATGACAGAAAAATAAACCTTGCCAATAGCAATGAATAAAAGTTATTTAACCTCTTTCAATAAAGGACAAGGCAATTTGTTTAATGAACAAATTCATTTGCATGTTGCTTACAAGAGATACAAGGAAACCAAATGGTACAGTTAACTGAATATTCAATAATGACTTAAAAGGCAAATATAAATCGATGTCAGACATGGTTATAAGAAAATCCAACAAGGTAAAATTAGTGGCAAACAAACTAAAAGAGACAAGAAGGATCATAAATAATATTTTGATAAAAGAATTCACAATGAAGACAAATAGTAATACATGCAAGAAGAAACCGACCTCCCTCCCAAAAAGGTAGTATTAAAAATTAATATTGCTATTCATAAGTTTGGGTCAAATGTCATCAAAAATTAGCAAAGAATTTGATTAATGTAATGCTAATAAATTAAGAAATAATCATTGATGGATTAAGAAGTAAACACTGAACTCTACAAAATATATGTACATATGGTCATGAAACATACTGAAATTCTCAACAAATTGTAAATTATAGAAGTTTTTAGGTAATATTTGACCATTATATAGACATATCCAAATTTAAAAGCAAAGTTGTAAAAATAAACATCTTATTGTTTTGATATGTACTTAAATATTTTTAGACAACTGAGGAAAGAAAGGGAAAAAATAAATGCAATCTAATTTGATAAAAATAAGGATATTAATATCAAGATATCTAAAGTGCAACCAAATAATTATGTAGACCTATGGGATTGTGTTGTTTAAAAAGATGATAATTAAGCATTCAGCCAAAAAGTCTGAGATTTTTAAAAAATCTGTTTTAGGAGAAAATAACTAAATAAAAACCACAGCCAATTACTTAGAAAAAAGAAATAAAAATCGGAATTGATAAATGAGTCTGAGAACTAATTCTTGGGGAAAAGTAAAATAAAACATACTAAATTGACAAAATTTCATTTAAATTCTGCTCAAGAAATTAAAATCCAAGCAAATAATGTCAGAAATCAAAAAAGGGACATAATAAAAACTGAATTCATAGTAAGCTTCTTAATTCTCAGGGCTTTGTTTTGTTCATTTTATTTATTTATAACCTAGCACACACATAACCTAACATTTCATAGGTGTAGCAGGCTCTCATAAATATTTATCGAATGAATGAATATGGAAGATACTAAAAATTGTAAGGGGACACTTTGCCCAGCTGTGTACTCATTAACTCTAAAAAAAATTTCCAGATTCAAAGAGTTTTATGCTTAGTTTTTTCAATCTTTTGAAGGTTAAATACTTTTTTATTTGTCCTAGGATGTATAAAATATGGAAAACTTTCCAGTTCTTTATGAAAGTAGTAAAACACTAATAAAATTGGACAAAAATACAAAATAAAAAAAACTATTACGAACCTATACAAACACAAAACAGCAAAGCAGGCACACAAGTGAGAACAGCATCATTTATCTGCAATGCAAAAACATCAATAAGGTGCTCACAAACCTAATTAAAATATTAGAAAGATGGCTCACCATCTTAAAGTAGGGTTTCTTCCAAGGATGAAAACCTAACTTAATACAAGGCTGTATAGCCTGTGGTTATGAGCGGGACCTTGAGATCCAAGCAGCTCTTGATTCAATTCCCTGTCCTCTCACTTAGTTATGGTGTGACATTGAGCAAATAACCTCTCTGTGCCTTAATTTCCTCATCTGTAAAATGGGAATAATAACAGTATTAATCTTAAAAAACCAGTTGGGAAAATTAAATGTTACGTAAAATGCTGAGCATGGCATCTGGTGTATATCAGTGTTACTATTATTATTATCATCATCATCATCATCACTCTCAGTATTATTTTATTTAATAATTTCAGGAGCCATCATTGTCCGATTTTTATTCCAGGGCAGTAATGTATACAACTGCTATAATGGTTGTTTTATAATATTTTGATTAGCAACATGATTAAAGAAAATCGAAGGAAGGGAGGACTCATGTGTATTATATAATAAGTGAAAATATGTCTAATTCCAATATTCTCCTTTCTGCAGCCCAGGAAAGCTTTTCCTTGAGGTAGGTGTGTGTAACTCATTCATGGCCCATACTTGAGTCCAGTTTGGGAAAAGCTGAAACTCTGGAGGACACCTATGCCTTTGGCCCTATGATACACTACAGTCCTGATGTACTTACACTTCATGTGGGAAGATTTTGTCAGCTAATATCTGTGATTGCTCAGTGGTGAAGGTGGAAATAAAGTCATGGATGAGATATTTTCCAAAATCTAGTGGTGGATTTGGAATGGCACTGTCCCCATGATTTTAACGTCAGACTGTGTTTCCTAAGGAAACATGGCAAGTGAAGGTGGGGGATAATTAACAAATGTCCCACTTTGTTCCCCAGGCACAGGAAAGGGCTATGGTTTTCTCTTTTAAGTCTTGTGCTTGCTTTACTGTGTAGAGTAAATTTGCCCCACCCTTTATTTGAAAATAGGAAATGAAGATCAAATTATCCTTTCCATTATTGTAAACAGTTGTGCAAATGGAAAGATTGTCTTCTTCTGGGAACTCTACAGCCTACCAAGGAATCCTATGAAGTGATCTCTAATCTGATACAGTAAGAAAAAAATCTTGACTTTGATTCATCACCACTGTGCTCACTACTATATCACTGTCCAGTAGTGTCAGAATTTCACTGCCACCCAAAACTACACTGTAGTCACTGAAAGGCAGCAGCTGGGACACTGGTGACCTGTCCAAAAACAAGAGAATTGATCAGGAAGTGGAGAAATGCCACCTCATAAATGTCACCCAACCACATTTAACAACCACCAAGAGTTTATGCTGACCAACTGTTGTATTTGCTATGGTAAATATGCCTCTTTCACAACGTTGAGGCCACTGAATTTCTCATGGACTAAAACTTGCTTCAGTGCAATTACCTCCTCTCCCTGGGAGCCTTAGGAACTCTGCCATGGTCTCAATATTCTTCTAGAGATGGACATCAATGTCAGATTTACATTAAGTACCAGCATCTCTCAGAAGAAAACGTACAGCTACTGCTCCGACTTCAGAAGCTGATCTGGATGCCCAACAGAAGGATGCCAGTAAAATTTGTGGGAAATATCTGAAAGCAGAAGAAAGCACTAAAAATAAATAAGTGTTGCAAAGTTTACTATTCAAAAACAGTATTATTTGTTGTTTGAAATTGTGCTGTATTATGTTCATGGACCTAAAAAAAAGCAATTCTATCCAAAAATTACTTTCAAACTTGAAGTTTTTGCTTAAAGATATATTTGTATACATTAAGGAAGGTTAAAAGATTACACTGATTATATAAACTATTAGGAATGGAATATTCTTGGCACATTTTCACATATCTTACCCATTGCTTAGCTGATTCTTGTCTCTAATACCATGTCCAGAACCAGAGGAACGTGTTTTTAAAGATATGGACTTACTATTTTTATTTTTTCCATAAAGTTGTCTATAATATTTTTGAATTAAAATTCTATGTTAAAAAACGTGAAATCATTGACATTTTCACGAAACATTTTCTTTGTGAAAGAGGTAAGAAATCCTTTCTAAATGTGCTGTCCAAATAATTTCTGCTAGATGAAATATACTCTCATATCCAACTTATTTTATACTGGGGTAAATATTTCAGCCCAAATATTTTCACAGGCACTGCCTTTTTGCTTCCATTTAGAGTAGTTTCCTTCAACAAATATTTTTATAAGACAACATTTGTCAAATAAGTTGTCTCTATTTATGGTTCACCTGAAAGTTTACCAAATTTAGATGCTGCAAAATTGTAGGTTTTCTCAATTTTATTTCATTGCAATACAGGATATAAATTTATAAATTTATTTGATTAAAAATAGGAGATTTGTCAACTAATTCTTCCTGCAAATCAGATGTTCCAAAGCTTTTATGTGATTTCAAAACTAAATTTTATACACTGTCCGTGATCTCATTCTTTTAATTTGTTCATCTTCCCTTTGCTTTTGTAGAAAATGTCTTCCCCATTGGCAAGATAATGTCTTCAATAATTTCAATTTGCTAAAAGCTTCAACCTGAAGTAATTGCTTTTCTTGACATACCACTTGTTGAACACTTTGCTTAAAAATTTCCAAATGATTTTGAAGAAAATGCAACCAAAATTTGGAGAAATCCTTTACAAAAATATTAGTGTCCTTGTAAGACATTAGGGCTGATTAATAAAGTAGCTATTTAAAGGCTTAAACATTGCTAACATCTTATTGAGACCTAGAAGGAAAGAAAGAGCATACTACAAGGCTGAAAATTTTTTATTCAATATTAGTTTTACCAGTATTAGTTATTCCAGCTGTGTACTTATAAAAATATGTACAGATTTTGATAATTGTAGCTTCTATTTCAGTTGGTAGAATATTACAGTTTCTTTGGGTGAAATTATGAATTTTATGTACATTACAACCAATTCCAAATACATTTCTCCTTCACAGGTTCCTTAATTTAGTGAGAACATTGGTGTAACCATGCTGATGTGCTCTACCAAATTTTCTATTCATATTATCGCCACGAAAACAAATGCTACAACCTCAGTGTTGCAGTTTCAACATTCATAATGATATCAGATGTTTGACTTTTGAGAGAATAAATTCCAAAGCTTTACTTTGATTCCAGCAACCATATGGGAGGGAAAAGAAAAGAACGATTACTGGAATTACTGATTTTCAATCTGAAGCATCTGCTCATACAAAACTGACATCCTTTAAACTTGACAAGCTCTGCTACTAATGCAGCCACAGGATTTTCCGCTATCGCTTCCAGCTTCGTGCAGGCACAAACACTTGGAACTGAAAATGAACAGTGTTAACTTCAACCAATAGTCAATTGATCTAAATGAAAACTCATGCTTCAAAGAATGACGTGTGGACACACCTTTTGTGACTGATATGTAAAATTGTCCTTTTGGGCACAGTGTTCCTAACATAACAATTTTTGGTTGATACTGCGGGCTTCCCAGAAGATATTTTTTGTCCTTTACTTCTCATCTCTTCAGTGATATCACTTGGGCTTTGAGATGAGTGGAAAATTTAGTATGTATTTTTTTAATTAAACATGGACTTTCATTTCTTGATGTCACTGATGACAGGATTTATTGCTAAATTCAGAGTATTACCAAACAATATGATACATAGCTACAGATGTACAATCAGTAGATGACATCATTGTAGCAAGAGCATTTAAGCTACTTGCTACACATTTTAAACCTGAACTGCTCAGCTTCATATTTATATATATATAACATATAATATATATGTGTGTATATGTGTGTGTGTATATATATATTTATATATAGAACACTTGCTTCTAGGATCCTGGTGGCTTGATGAATCTTGGAGACCCCTGCAACACAACTGGTTAGTACATCAAGGGGCTGGCTGAAGAACAGCATCTAATACATGTAATATTTCAACCACCATCAGGACAAAAGGAGTTAGCTGCCCATACCTGAATGCTCTGCACATTCTCCTTAGATCTAGAAAGGATGAAAAAATGAAAAGGATAAAGAGAGAGGCTTTTGCTGGTATCTGCCAGTGCATATGTCTTATTCCTACTGCCAGTAAGAAGATGACAGGAGCGGGAAATAAACTAGCGGTCTATCAGAGCTATCCTGACTTATTTTTATACAATCATTAATAATAATACTTGAAAAAAGTAAAATACTTGGACATATGACAACTGAACAGGACCCTGGGACCAAAATGTGAATCAAGAGTCTCCCGTGCACACGGGGATGATCACCCTTCTAATGGTACCACTTGTTTAGGGACCACTTACTGCAGGCAGGCTTTCTGGATTTTTGGAGATGAAATGGTCATCAAAATATGATCCCCACTCTCTGTTTGCCCACTTTGCCTAGCTCAATTTTGCAAAGCATGCAGTTTTCAAAGGCCGTTCTCAACAATGAACTCCTTTGATTCAGACATGATTCAGGAAGCACATCATCATCTCTGCCACCCGTTTTTGAGAACCTTCCTAACCCTGGGCCCAAAGGCACAGAACGTGGGAGAGCACAGCGTGCAGCACCTCTGCTTGTGTTGTTTTGATAATACCAGCCTTCCTCAGCATCCACCGGAGAGGCCGCCTGACGGGATATGCCATCGCCCTAAGTAGGCTTTCCCACTCCGCCTCTTCGCTTGATGCCACTCAGCAGCTCTGAGAGCAGCCAAAGCCACAGGAATGTCAGGGTGATTATTGGCCAATGTCAAACTTACTTTGGAGCAGAGGCCCTTTAAGTTCAGGAGACAGATTTACCTTTCTTAAGGCCTTAATAGAATTAAGTAAATCAGCACTTCCTGCTGAAGGCGGGCTGCACAGCCACCAAGCTAGCAGTATCATTAAGAAACCACATGTGTTTAAAATAAAATTGTTTCTAACAGTAAGTCTCAAATACCTGCTCTTCTGGCATACTTTTTGATTTTTAAGATTCTGTCAAGCTGTGATGACTTTAACCTTATTCTTTGAAACACTCTCCTTTTCCCTCTCTTTCTCTATTCATCTATGAAATTGAATTTCCTCTAATGAAAAGAGAAATAGAATATATTCAAAATATACTTTAGGATCAAACTGGTGCCACTTTTTTTCTTCCTCATAAGACTTTTGCCCCCCATTTCAATCAGCATTCCCATTATGATTCCTCTTCCCAAATAGAAAACACTGGCTTTCTCACTGCTCTCGGTTCATCTAAGTTGCCATTCTCTGGGTTTTGTCTTATTTTCCTAAGAACTGACCCTTGCGTTTTCTGTTTACTCTTCATTCCCACGCTATCACTCCGATCTGACCCTTAAGAACCTCTTCTCTGTGAGAATGAACCCAAATTTCCACCTTTACTAGCCTAACGTTACAAGTGGGTATAGCCAGAATGGCTGGTCAATGCCAGCTGTTACCAACGAGGTACACTTGGTCAGATTTAACCTCTATGCCTCAGTTTTACTTCTGTGAAATGGGGCCAGTAATTGTTCTCAGAGAGGTGTTGTGAGGATTAAATGAGTTATACATAAACCACTTAAGAGGTGATTGGCTATCTCCTCAACTTTAGGAAATCAAGTAGGGCAGAGATGTCATTCATTTATAGTTAATGCAGAGAAGCTTTGAATAATGCTTAAGGTAACTCTCTTACCATAGTATAGCCAAGGTTATTGCTTTGATTGATCTAAGACCAAAATAATGTTCCTGAAAGAGACATGAATTGTTCATGTAGAAGAGATCATGGTCTTCACAAGAAAATCATTCCTCAGGGTTTGGGACATATGTTTGATTTCAGATGTGACAGAAAAAAACCATCAGTCCAGAATGTACAGCTTGTACAAAAATCAGAACTTTTCTCTATATTTCATGCAAGTAATCTATCCCATAGTAATCAATGCTTTTTTGAACACTTCAACTATAGGTGTTCAAAATTATTTTGAAAAGGTGCTACTAAATACACATTTATCAGTTCTTTTTTCTTTATTGGCACACGTAGAACAAATTTGATTAAAAAACACCCTTTATATCTATTTTGTAAGTCATACATATTAAATCATAAATTTTTTAAAGAAAAGTTATATGACTTTTTTGAACCAAAGTCTTTAATAGTAAATTTAGGATAATTACATCAGAACCCAAGTTAATCTCAAGGTGAGAAAATGTAGATAAAAGTACCTTCTAACATGCCCAAATATGAGATAGTAAATCACATGGTTGTGGTTTCATGTTTCAGGGTGTGTGTGGGGGGGGAAGAGAAGGGTACTTGTTCATGGAAATTCAAACTACAGTTGCTAGACCATTTATCTATATCCTTTCTCCAAGTTAGAATCTGCCATCACCTTTAATGGGTAATAATAATTGTTATCAATTATTAATCACCTATAGTTTTCCTAAAGTGGGATAGGTACTCAAAATATAATATTCCTGGACCCATATTGTTAACCCTATAAATGTCTGTGGCTTTCTGGGGAGGGTAGTTAGGCTCATCTGTTCTTGAGTTTGGCTAGTTTTCACCAGTAACTCTCTTTGCCTTTCCATCGTTTGCATCAAAAAAGTCTGAAGGGGTGATTCTGACAGAACATAGACACACATCCCTGAGAAATTTCAATCCGTTCTTTACTCCATGTTATCAGCAACTGAACACAAATTTAAACTATTAAGATAAGAGACAGAGGATGAATAATGCTGGGTCCCCTAGTCAAACTCAGTCCAACTATGGTTGTTCTAGAGCATGGGCCTCACTGCCCGACCTTCTTCATTTCCCTTCCTTTCTGGACTGCAGCTCTTCTTCAACAGTCCTTATGCTTCCCTTCTACTCTGGCATCTTATAAATCTTTGCAGCTTCCTGAAATGAGTCATAGCATTTTTCTCTCCCACCAGTTTCTTCTACCAAATATTTGGAAAAGGAAACTAAGACTCAGAATAAAGGAGACCATAAAATCATCTGGATGGGCTTCTGTTTTAGTTTACTACATGTCTTTACTTTCTTTTTTCTTTGTATACTTGTCTGTCTATTCTTCTTTGTCCTAAAAAAATTCAGGGCACCTGCGTGGCTCAGCTGACTGAGTGTCTGACTCTTGATTTTAGCTCAGGTCATGATCTCAGGGTGGTGAGATTGAGCACCATATAGGGCTCTGCACTGGGTGTGGAGCCTGCTTAAGATTCTCTCTCTCTTCTTTTGCCCCTCCCCCCTGACCATTTGCTCTCTTTCTCTAAAAAAAAAGAAAAGGAAAGAAAGAAAGAAAAAGAAAAAAAAAGTTTCATCTCCTGACAACAGAAATCATTTGTTCTTTATAGAAGATCCACATCACCCTGAAAGCACAGCTTTGGATCTTATTAAATAGTAAGAGAAACTATTTCTTCCCCAAACTGGAGCTTCATTAAAACTTCTCTAATAACTTCTTTTAATATGAAGAACACTATTCTGGATCTGGATTACTTCTTCCCAATCCCTGCTTGTTTGTTTGTTTCCCCTTTCATTACACCAAACAAGAGTCCTGTTATGGAAAAATGTACCTGTAATCCTCACATTAACATTCCAAGCTAAGCACCTAGTCTTATAAATGAAGACCTGTTAAATTTATTAGAATTACATGCTAGATCATTAGCAGAAGTAGAAATGATTTATTGACACAAAGTCAATAGAACAAACAAAGCTTTTAAACAGGAAATAGCATCAAAATATATTCATAGGCAAAGCTTTAAATATCTGAAATTCCAACAATATGCAGAAAAATTATGACCAGCAATGCTAATATTATTATAACAAACACCACAACCACCATGTGATTTGAGACCACCTCAGAGACCAAGGGACGCCATTAGCCTAGAGTGACTAAAGGAAACCTCCCTTTCGTGATCATGCTTGGATCTCTTACTATCTCATGGATAGCTGCCTTGTTCTTCTCTTATCTCCTGCTTCCTGAACTGGCCCTTGATCCCAATCATCATAAGCTGATTTACAGAGAACATGTCTCTTCCAAATATCAGCCTGCCACGTATTTTCAGAGAATTGTTATTATAGAAAATTATTAAGAAATGATAGTTAAAATTAAGTTATAGTTCTGCAAATGGAAAAACTAACTCTGGGGATTTCATTGAACTAACTTGGCCTTGCAAGGGATGTGGCTCGAGATAGAAATCTGAGTACATACTGATTTGAACCTTAATCAAAGTAGGGCTTCTATTAAAATTCTGAGTGTTTACCAAAAGAAAATGAACACACTAATTTGAAAAGATATATGCACCCCTGTATTCACTGCAGCATTATTTACAGTAGCCAAGGTATGGAAGCAACCTAAGTGTTCACTGATAGATGAATGAATATAGATAGATAGGTAGATTGATAGATGATAGATAGATAGATGATAGATGATAGATAGATAGATAGATGATAGATTGATAGATAGATAGATAGATAGATAGATGATAGATAGATAGATAGATAGATGATAGATAGATAGATAGATAGATATAGATACATATACATACATAGAGTGGAACAATACTCAACCAAAAAAAAGAATGAAATCTTGCCATCTGCGACAATGTGGATAGACCCAGGGGTGTTATGCTAAGTGAAATAAGTCAGACAGTGAAAGAAAAGTACCATATGATCTCACTTATATGTGAAATCTAAAAAAACAAAACAAATGAGCTAACAAACTAACAAAACCAGAAACAGAATAACAAATACAGAGAATAAACTGGTGGTTGCCAGAAGGGAGGGGGGTCAGGAGGATGGGCAAAATAGGTGAAAGGGATTAAGTGGTATAAACTTCCAGTTATAAAATAAATAAGTCACAGAGATGAAAAGTACAGCTTGGGGAATATAGTCAATAGTATTGTAATAACAGAGTGTGTTGACAGATGGCAGCTACACTTATTGTGGTAAGCATTGCATAATGCATAGAATTGTTGGATCAATATGTTGTGCACCTGAAACTAATATAACATTATATGTCAGCTAAAACCCAATAATAAAAACTTTTAAAATAAAAAGTAAAAAAATTATTTTATTTTATTTTATTCTTTTGTGAACATCTAACATGTAAGTAATCAAACGTAATTTTTGGATCTCCTATCTTTAGACTCTCAACAAAAAAAGTTGCCAAATTCCTGTTAAATCATCTTAGTTTTTGTTAATACATGCATACATTCTTCATTGAACATATTTAATTCATGTGAAGTTAAATAATATAAGATCAAGCTATAAGACCGTTCTCGGCAATTGCTATGGATAATTGCACCCTGTATTTCTTCTATCTGTGTGCCTTTTACAGGGGCTTCATAAACTCAAGATGAGAAAATTATATTTAACTGTGTTCTATTTTGGAGCTACTGCTTGGTGATTCTGCTGCAGCATGAGGGAGACAGCAAGACCCTGAAGAAGGAGCAGGCATCTTGCCACGTGGGGTCCTATTGTAGGAGCCCTTGGGCTAGCCGAAGCATGTCTGGGCCTAGCCCTGCAATGCCAAGATTTCCTATGACCCCAGATGTCCTCCAAATTAAGAACAGTTTCTCTGGTTTATGCATTTCAATCACAAAAATTTTAATACGTATTTGACAGCAGCCTAAAACAGCAACAGAGATTTGTGGGAAAAGATTTAGTCTGATCCAGAAGTTTTCATTTCTTATTTACATAAAAGTTCCCCTGCATTCTGAAATCACTGATTATATTCTTCTATCTTAAGTACAATACCCTATTCTGGTTAAACACAAAATATTTTTAAACATTATTTTAAAGAATTTGCATTGCTCAACTCTAGTAGTGTGAAATAGAAGACATTCAGAAGTGAAATTAAGTACTTTTCAATGGTTAAGTTCAAATCAGGTGCTTTGGAAGATACGGTTCTGTGAAATCTAACACTTGTTTAAATCCCAAAAGCCTGAAGATAAAGGGATTGCTGAGGAGATGCGGCAGGAGTGAGCCTGGAGCTCAAGGGTTATCCTAAGGTGAGGGTGGCCAAAGTAAAAAGGCAAGTACAAGAGTCAATTCTCCATCAGAGGAGGAGAAAATCCTTGATCAGAGAAAGGAATATTTAGGAAAAGTCAGGACAGATAAGTTTGGCAAAGGAATAGCCACTAACCTTTCTTCTTTTGTGTGAAAGAACACGAGAAATCACATTCAATTCCACGAGAGAACATGAAGAAGAAAATCAAGTGCACTGTAAAAGAAGTTTACCCACTCATGGGTGGCAAAAGTGATCATCTACCCACTTCTCTTGAATTCACTACCCTAACAAAATATATATGAAAAATCTAACATATGCCAAATTTCAAAAGTACTCCAATCTAAACATATTGATTGATCTTTTTCATTTTTGGAAGTTATCATTGTTAATTGCAGCAACAGGTAGACCATTAGCTAATTCAAACCTAAACCCTAGACACAGAGCAATCTGCAAAGCTAGACCAGAGAGAGGAAAGTCAAGCTGCCACCCATTGCCCTTGGAATACTAGAGGTTCAAGTCCTGTACCACTGACAAGAAGGGCTAGAAGGTACCCTTCTCTTACAAGATGCCCAGAGTCATTCCTTCCTTCCTCACCAACACATCTACCCAAATGTTTTTAAACCTTCATACACTGATGTTTGTTACAACTCAGTTTTGCCCATCTTTCATTGACGCCACTGAATCACCTCTCATTTACAAAATGTCATTTTTCATCAACTACCTGATGAATAATGATTTTGGATCTATTATCTGGTAATTTTGCTACTTGCCTGGCAAAAAAACATCAGGCCTCCACCAAAGCAGTAGTGCATAATATCTGAGTGGGCCTGGAGGTAGTACCAGGTCTTTGCTCAGAAGAGAACCTCTGTGGCTCTTTCCTGCAATGTTTAAAATTTTTTTTTAAATTTTACAAATATTTAATTTATATACAATATAACAATAATGTACAGTGCAATAAATAGTTTAATATATCTACAGAGTTTTGCAACCATTACTGTTATTACTGTTATCTAATTTTAGAACACGTTTTTCACCCCCAAACAGATAGCTTGTACCTATAGTCACTCCCTATTTCCACCTTCTACTCCAAGTCCTACATAACCACTAATCTACTTTCTTTCTTTATATGCTTGTTTATTCTGGACATTCCTTATACATGAAGCCATAAAATATGTGGTTATTTGTAACTGGCACTTTCCCTCCCTGTTGTAGTATATCAGTACTTAATTTCTTTTTATTTCCTAATAATATTCTGTTGTCTGGATACACCATACTTTATTCATTAGTTGATGGAGAGTTCCATTTTTGTCTATTATGAATAATATAGATATGAACATTTGTGTGGACACATGTTCTAATTTCTTTTGGGTAGCTCCCTAAGAGTGGAATGGCTGGCTCTTACAGTAGCTCTATGTGTAATATTTTTAGTAACCACCAAACTATTTTTCCAAGTGGCTGCATCATTTTACGTTTCCAATTGTATTAGGATTTCCAATTTCTCTACATCCTTATCAACCCTTGCAATTATCTTTTTTTTCCTTCCATAGCTATTCCAGTGGGTATGAAGTAGTACCTCACTGGCCTCTTGCTTTGCATTGCATATTTGATCTGTATGACTGATGAAGTTTAGCAACTTTTCAATTGTGTATTGGTGATTCGGATACCTTCCTTGAAGAAAGTTTATTCAAATACTTTGCTTTTTAAAAATTGGGTTGTTTGTCTTTATTATTGAGTTGTAATAGTTCTCTATATGGTCTGGGTACAGGTCCCTTATTAGATATATGATATGCAAGTAGTTCCTTCTAGCCTGTAGGTTTTCCACTTTCTTCATAATATCTTTTGAAGCACAAAAGTTTTTAATATCAATGAAGTGCATTAGTCAATCTTGTTTTTAATCAAATCATTGCCAAATCCAAGGTCGCAGTGCTGATTTTATCTGCTCCCTGTTAAAAAGGGAAAGGAACCCAGTTGAAAGGCACTGGGAATCTATACCATGACTGCTCACAAACATCAATCCTTGCATAGCTTTAATAAATGTCCTCAAGCGTGTCCTGGCCTAGATTCTCCTCCCACTGCCCTGCCACCCAGAAGTCTACAGGCACAGATGAGCAGGGCAAGAGGAGATTGGTTAAAGTAAAAAATTAGAAGAAAAGCCTTACTAAGAGGATGTCCAACAAAGTGATCAAGGGTGAATTGCAGGTGTGCAATGATAGAATGCTGCTATGGCAGGAAAATGATGCCCCTTTCCCACATTTATCTTGACAAGGAGTTATAAGAATAAAGGGTTTCTCTGCTTCCTACAGCTGGGATTACAGAGAGGAGGACAATGGACTTTAGTAAGGTGATATATGTGGGATGACTTTATAGCAGTGACATAATTAATAATTATACAATATAAGCCTTTGTCAAGGAGTCCTAATTTTGAGACGTAATTTCAACCTTCGGGAAAGCACTGACAACTTCACAGTTGCTCACTGGCCCTAGGAGAGATGAATGGAAAGAGAAAGTGAAGGACATTGCAAAAATTTTTATTTGCCAAAGCTGGTGTATGTCACCAGTACCCAATGACTTCTAGCTCCCAAATCTCATGTGAATGGTCCTTATCAGCAGAACCTGAACTATATCCAGATTCCTTTCAGTAAGGGATTCTGGGAAATTCAGTTGCCAGGCTCCTAGGCCTTGTGATGCAGAGGGACAGAAGCAGGGTAGAATGGATAATATTTGTCAAAGACAATATCCAGCATAGAAATGTTGGGAGGAATCATCATTACTGATATCAAATATGGAATATAAAGAACAAGTTAAAGTAGGTTTTGGAGACTGTAAAGAAAAAAGAACAAATAGCAGCGTATAAAGGACCATATAGTAGATGTGGATGGCAGAGCTTAAAGATTGAGTATATACGTATCGTACATTACTAAGGGGTGAGAAACAATATTGAAGAACATAATACATTTCCAATTGTATAGCAGAAGCAAGTTTTCCTCATTTTCATCTGAGTGTGTAGGTTGAAATTCATAAAATAAAAGAAATTCACTGCTAGATGAGCTCTAGTAAAATTTGATAATTTCAAGGATTATTTAACAAAAGCAATAAACATGCTCGAGAAAAATTTTAAAATATAGATTATGAAATGCAAGAAATTTACACATTACAAATGAATGTGTAAATTTACACACTAAAAATTTCTATGGTTGTCATTATCTTGATAAGAAAACTACTTGTCACATACAGTTAAAAGGTAGAGACTGTTGAAACTAGTTAATTTTAGTTTTATCTGATGTATGCAGTTCCTTCAGGTTAAATTGTCAAGCATTTCTCTTTCAGGTACTATTTCTCCCTTTTCAAGGATTCTTTTTTCCTCCTTTTCCCTCAAAGGGTATGTAGGCACAGGAAAAAGCAGCCGTATCCTCATAACAGGACAGAGGTAACAGAGTGGCTTCTAATCTGCATCGACCTTCGCTTGCTCCACTGGAAAGTAAGTTTTTGTTCTGTTTTGTTTTGTTTTTTACCTGGTTCTTGGGCATATTGCAGTGGTTTTAGCAAGTAGCTGCTGTTTTCAACTGCTTCTTTTTTTTTTTTTTAATTTAAATTCAATTAGCCAACATATCGTACATCATTGGTTTCAGATTACGGTATTGTGCAGACACCTGGAGCTGAAGTCTCTGACCCTGGTATAGCCTCAGTTCAAGAGATCCCTGCCTTTTGCAGGCTCCTGGTCTAGAACTCAGGGCCTTTTCCGGTCAGTTCTCTTAGCCCTGCTGTTTCTTCCCCCAATCAAGAGTTCCCTAAATGCCAAACAAAGGCAACAGATATCTGGGATTCTAGCTCAAGCCTCTCTGTCTAGATACTTCCCTCAGGCATCTTTACTATACCATTTGATTGACACCACTCTTCTTTTAGGAAATGCCAATTTTTCTTTTAGGAAATGCTCAGAATTTTTCTAAGTTTTTCAGCATTTTCATCTACTCCTTCAAAAGAGAGATACATAAGCTTTTTGCTGAGGAATTTCTTTTAAACCCTTGCACCTATTTCTACTGTGCCACATTCCATGATGCGGTGAGACCTGACCCTAAAGCAGGGGTAAAGAATGCAAAAGAACAAATAGAAAAGTCTAATAATTCCTTGCTTCTTATCAAAGCTTCCTCTTAGAGCTTACCTTATGTGAAATCATGCTTCTCGCTCTATTTTGGTTTATAGTAAAACACGGTGATCAGGCTTCAAGATTCACTCTGAAAGTTAAAGGGAGAATTTTGGAATTTATTGAAAATCAACAAAGCCTTCATTTGAACACTAGTGTCTCATTATAGACTCAGCTTTTAATTTGAAACTCGAAGCTGAATAATCACATCTTTATTCTAGTCTAGGCCCTCCTCTAGTCCAGAATAATGATAATTATTTTTGATTTAGTGGGTGGGAGAGCTGTGGGAAATCTAGGAAAAAAATATACTTCTTAAATATGTCAAAAATTATTCCAATACATGTCCAAAGAAACAATTAGACTTGTCCCCTACAAAATGGAAGAAAATGGAATGATAAGTAACATTGTGAGAGGAGAAAATATGACTTGAGAATTTCATAAGGAGGAAATGGAAAAATATGATCAGTTCTATAAGAGATCAGTAAATATACCATTCATATCATCCTCCTGGAAAAGTTACTCAAAATCATTCTGTGACTGAAAGAGTAATTACTAATATGCATTTTAAGGGTGGGAAAATAAGGGTTTAAATGACTGAATTATTGAATCCAAAGAAAAATTTTTCTTAAAATTATATATAATTTAAAATATAATTCAGTAACAAAAACAGCCCAGCTCTATCATCCTAGATTTGACTTGCAAGGTTACCAAGTAGTAGTGGTAGGCGTACTAAAAAATCACCAAATTTTTTGTTTTACAAAGTCTGTAAAAAAGTATAAATTGTTCTTTCTCTTATATTATACTTTTCTCCTTTTAACAAAATTATGAAGTTAATATATGCATATGCATAATGTTAAAACAGGTTAAAAGAAAGAAGTTATGTGGAAAAGTAGTCTTTCTTCCCCTCCATTCCTGACTAAACTTTTAATAACTACGGGCAGTTCCTTCTTGCCTTTATTTTCTTTATTTTCTTATCATTTTACTTTTTAATTTTATAAAAAGAGAAAATACAGGTTTATTTTTTGGTAATTAAAACAAGTAGAGTTAAAAACAAGTAGAGTTAAACAATCGGAATTAAATTAGAATGAACAACTAGATTTAAAAATCAATAACCATGAACTTTTAAATGTAATGAACTTTCAAATACATGGGAAAAACTAGATGAATGAATTAGACATAGCTCACGTACTAAAAGGAAAAAATAAATGTTAAAGCATGAAATAATGTCAGAGAGAAAGGCCAAATATCATCTGTGACTCTCAAAATGAACCAGTTAAGTCCTCTTATTTAAAGCTTTTCAGATCAGGGTAGAAAAATCCAACTCTTTGCTGCTATGCTGCAATGACATAGAATAAAAATAAAAATACAAAAATGATCAAAGACTTATTTGGCAGAAATAAAATAATGCAAAGCAGTCCTGGAGGAATCGAAGGCAAAAGCCTACATTCAGGGGAAATTTCCCAACTTTAAACATACACATTATTAAACAAGAATTAACAAAACAATGAAATAAAATAAATAAGAATAAAAGAAAAAAGAAAATAATATTGTAAAAGCAAATTTTAATGGATTAAAATCAGGAAAAAATAAATTTAATGAGCCCATGAATTATTGGCAATAAAATTAGAATAGATAGGTTTCTGGAAAATCTGATTAAGAAAAAGGAGAAAACAATTAGAATTAGAAAGAGAAATGGTACAAAAGTCAAATAGAATACAATGTATGAGATTACAATACAAGACCCTATGTATGCAGTAAATACGTAAGACTGGGTGAAATGGATTATTTTCATGAAAGATATAAACTGACAATAAAGATTTATAAAAATTAGAAAAATCTGAATTAAATAATAACCATAGGTATAATGAAAAACATTTCAAAAATTGCTCTAAACTCTCTAGGGATTGTTTTACTAGTGCATTATTTAGAACTTTAAAAGAACTAGTAAACTCAATTCTATATAATTTGTTCCAGAACAGAGGGAAAAAAATATGGAAAGTAATCAAATCTATTTTATGGATATGGGATTATTCTGACATCAAAATCTGACAAACATTATACAAAAAAAAAAAAAACTAAAGACAGATCTCTCTTATGAATAGAGATTCAAAATGAATCGATATTAGGAAATACATGTGTCTGGCATTTATTAGATACTCAATAAATTCATCCTACATCACTAAGGAAAGCAAAGCTATCTAGAATGAATTCCGTTGGCTTCTGGGCCCCGTGTCTGTACTTCTCATTCACTATGAACCCATCCTCACCTCACTTCCCTCCAGTTCAGAAGAGGGAAAAAGGTCTTTTGTTAAAAAATGAAGTTTCCAGTTGTATTCTGGATCCTGTTCTAGAAGCAAACCATCATCCTTGATTTGTCAGTTACTTCTTTGTCAGTTATATGTTGCCTCTTTCTATTAACTATTTCCTTTCAACTCTTACAGAATGCTTCCTCAGTTGTGCATCCAAATGCTCTGGAAAGCCATGAGCAGATTCTTGCTTTCAAACTGCAGGAGTGGGCAAAATCAGCAATTGCAGGGCAACATGCTAAAATGTGGCCGCGCACAGGTACTACTAGGGCTCCTGGGAGAGGCTTCTGGAAATGTTCCTCCAGTCAGTGCCATGCCTTTATTTCTTTCACTGACTATCTTCTAAAAAAGAGTAGCTTCCACTCGCCATGCCAGTATTTCATTTCCCATTGATCTCTCCGTAGATCACTCCCTTGCTGAAACCCCTTGACTGTATGTTCTTCAGCTTTTACCCCTTTGGACTTTCTTACCTTTTCTCTTTTGCAGACTTGTTCCACCTAATTCTTTATATGGGTAATGTTTTAGAGGAACAATGGCTGCATTTATCTCCCTAATTTGCACACTCCTTCTCAATGTACGCACTCTCTCATCTAGCTCCATGGTTTCAGCTACTACCTAAATGTTGGTTCTTGATGTTTACCTGCAACAAGGATCTCTCTTCTGAGGTCCAGGTTCAAACACCAGTTCTCTACTGCATCTCTTCACATGAATGTCTAACTGATGGGCCAAATACATGTCCCAAACAGATTTAGTATCTTTTCAAATCCTGCTGCTTTACTATACGCGTTGTACGATGTGAGCCGGAACATCCCAGAGAGATACATCACGTTATCAAAATGGAAGGCTCACATGCATTCTGATTTCTTTGTTCTGATCCAAATCTCACTAAGCAATTTTTGGTAATTCTAGTGTTCTACATGGGTAGAAACTTCTCTGTCCAGGATGGCACAAAGGTCTTTTCTAATTGAATTATACTTATTGTAGTGAGTGAGCAAATTGGCATTTCAGTCCTTTACATCATGTTTTGTAAGGTTTGCTGGTTTGAGTGTGCGTCTTCCATTCTTCCAAGACTGGAATACTAAACAGACTGAATTATTAAGTCTGCGGGGCTGAGTCTAGACTCTGAAATGTGATGAATTCACCAGTATAAAGATGATAAAACATTACAAGGGATTGGGATAGCCTTTCCAGGTGCTACTTCTTTTGTCTCGCTCTGAGCCTGTTCACACATTGCCCTCTGTCAGCAGAAATGTCATCCTCTCAGTAAGTGTCCCCCACTGCCTTATGCAGGGTTGGTCCCTCTCTTGTGTACTCCCACAGCACTTTGTTCCTGAACCCTTCTCACTTTTTCTTGCAGCTTACTTGTCTCTGCAAACTCCTTTGCCTGGCACACAATACATGGTCAAAAGTGTTAATTTAATCAACTAATTCAGCTCCTAATACAGGTATTTTGTCCAATTCTTTTTCCTTATTTCTCTTGAATTATTAGACTGCACACAAAATAGGATACTTTTGCAGGAACCAGGGCTGATCTTGTTATCAAATAAGACTTTTACAATATGGTCAGGAAATTATTCTAATTCCATCCGGAGCTAAGTGTTTTAGAAAACTGTTACTGCCTCCATTCCTTTATGTTCCAATTATTTTTAGCTTCAGTTAAACATATTGGCTCCATAGCATACTTCACTAACTCTTTTTGCCACAGGACCCAGATGTGATTATTATAGTTTTGTTTTGTTTTGTTTTGTTTGGGTTTGGCTTATTGCTGTTAATGCCACCAGGCTGAACCCATGTACAGTTTTGTCCCTCAGCAAAGTAGCCATTTAACAAATAATAGAGGAAGCCTTTGAGTTCTAAAAATTCTTGACTGTGTAAAATACGCTTGTAACCTGCAGCTTATAGAATCAATGCATATCCTAATGGTTATTCAGTAGTTTAAGAGGTGTTTGAATTATTAGGTGAGGGAAGTCACTGTAACAGTTAAACAAAATAACTAAATACATCTGAAGCCATATAATTTAATGTATTAGGAGCAGATCTTTTGAAAATTTCCAGAAAGTTATCCAATATCCTATTGACCAGCGTTTTAAGATACATTTTATGGCTCAAACCCTAAAC
This sequence comes from Ailuropoda melanoleuca, assembly GCF_002007445.2. Classification (NCBI taxonomy): domain Eukaryota; kingdom Metazoa; phylum Chordata; class Mammalia; order Carnivora; family Ursidae; genus Ailuropoda; species Ailuropoda melanoleuca. Next base: position 73,976,346 of record NC_048227.1, read on the forward strand.
TTAAGTGCCTACGTCGTTCACTAAGGGAGAAAGAAATGGCATAGTGGCAACCCTAGCCATGGAAAATATGCTGTTTCTTTAGTACACCATTATTTCCCAGTAAGTATTGTAATTGAGAAGAAACTTCCCTTAAATGTGCTAAATCAATTAATTACCCCCACACACTTGCTTTAACATCCTGCACTATTGAAACAACTTCCAGATGTTACATTTGCTAATAATTCTTTGGCCATCATGTTTCAGTGGGTTGGCTGTATCACTCCAGATACAGACGCAGAGAGGCAGAATTACAACTGTCCCACATGACAATCACTGGTGGTGAGATGAATCTTGGCTCATTTTTTATCTTGAGTAATTAATTTAACCACTTTAAGTCTTCCTCATTTTTTATCTTGAGTAATTAATTTAACCACTTTAAGGCTTCCTCATCTGTAAAAATGGAAGTAGTGATGCTAAGAAAATATTAATAACAAAAATGAATATAAGCAATTCTGTGTTTTGCAAAATATATATGTGTGCGTACTAGTAATCATACTTTGATGTTCACCACGTTCTTGCATAAGAATGATCTCATTAACTTATTTTCCCATTGAGAAAGTGCGTATGGCAACATTACACTCTGTTTGCTATTAAATGCAATCTTTTTTTCATTTAAAGTCTAATGCTTGCTTTATTTTAGCACATTTAAAAAATGTTATTTTAACATACCCAATGAGTTATACTTCTGAAGTCCACTGTTGTGGAGAATCTGAATAACATCATCTTTACCCTAATAGGTTTATTCATTAAATGTCATTTACAAGATGGAGAGATACATTTGGAATTGCTTTGCTGCCTTTAGATTTTCTAGAACCTTTAAAACCACATTAGCATTAGTTGAACTTCTTCTCAAGTTTGTCAGTTCTACTAGCATAAAGCCATGCAGCAAATTTGCTTTTAATATTTTTCTTCTAGCTTTGTGCTTTATTAGAAATAACTCACTTACAGAAAACCTTTTATTTGAATTGGTGGTGAGAATAAACACATAGTTCTCAGTGACTTTTATTATTTATTATAAAGTAATTTGGCAGGGTGTTGTGTAGGCAACTAAACAAAATAAAAGATTAATCAGAACTACCAATCTTTTTCTGATTTGCAGAGTAACAGAAAACAGCAGCCCAACCCTGTTTTACTCCCCAAAGGTTTAGTTCAGTATGTGCCAGTGATGGAAAACATCGTCCGCCTATAAAGCAACAATTAGGGCTGGTTTCCATTGACTCAATCAGTCAAATGTAAAAATACAAAAGACCAATATAAAATAAGCCCTCTTCTGTGGGCCTTCACATGCCAGAAACGTGAACACCCTTGGATATGCGTTGCTCCTGCTATTTACCAACGCTCCACTGGAATTTTTAGGTTTAAAAGTTCATATTTTAATTGCAGAATTGAATACAGAAGGATAAAAATCAGCAGTTTTTCCCCAGGTTATAGCAGGGTTTGGAGGAAAAAAAGGCATAGCTGGAAGAAAAGAGGCTTAAATTCACTTTTTGGAGAAGGCTGTTGTCAGTGAGACTAATTGATAAATTACTTAGTTTCTTGGTATGTTCATTATATATATATATAATGTATTAATTCATATAAAATATTAGAAAAACTGCAGCCTACTGGAAGTAAGCACATTTCCCAGAATTATGTTTTAAAATGACAGTTAACATGTACATTGTCCTCCATATATTTTGAGGGTAGGGTCACAGAAAGCAATTTGTATTAATATCAACCTATCTAAGAAGGAACTCCTAAAATCAACTATAAAGAAATGTTAGAAAAGGATAGAGGAAAGATATGAAATTCAGATATTTTCTCAAAAAAACAAAAAACAACTAAGGGGATTAATACCTGCTAGCTTGTGAAATGCTATTATACATTCACTGATAATTATTTATTATGACAAACACAAAATATGTTTGAATTACATGGAACGAATTTAGGGTAGAGATAGGGAAGATTTGCCTGGCATTGAGGGTGGGGAATTGAGGGTTGCTTTTGATATCCTTGCCTCCAGTAAGAGCAAATACAATACTGCTTGAGAGGAAGGAAAGTAGGTAGGTGATGTTTAAAGGACTTCTCCAGCTAAACACTTGAAGAGTGCACTTAGAAGCTGTTACAGGAATAAGACCTTTTGTGCGTCTATGTATGGTGACCTTGTGAATAACCTTTTATTCAGCTGAAATGTTGCAAAATATCAAATATTTCTATTACTGCCTTAGAGGATAGGAAAAGCATTCCATCCCTATAACCTTCTTCTCCTTAACATTATGCAAAGGTAGCACATTATTTATGTTCATAAATTCTTTTTTTTTAAGATTTTATTTATTTGAGAGAGAGAGAGCATGAGCACGGGGAGGAGGGGGAAGGGGGGAAGGGGAGGATAGAGGGACAAGCAGACCCCCCCCACCCCCGCTGAGCTGGGAGCCTAATAAGGGGCTCAATCCCAGGACCCTGAGATCATCACCTGAGCCTAAGTCAGATGCTTAACCAACTGAGCCACCCAGGCACCCCTGTGTTCATAAACTCTTAAAGGAGTATTAATTCAGCATCAGTTGCTGCCTGATCACATAAGGGTTTTGCTTCAGTTTGGTAGGAATATGTAAGGTTTTTTCATTTTTCCTGGTACCTTGGAAGGAAGAACAGTGTCATGTTCCTGGGTCCTCTGCCACGAGGCCTGGTGTCACAAGCATCTGTCCAAATGTATTCCAAAACAAGAAATTAAAAGTGAAAGAAAAGAAATTCCTATTCTGGTTAAAATGAAAAAGGGAAGAAACTGAGAACTACCAGGCTTTGTGGTGAACCTCCGTAACTTACAGAATAAGAGTTAACACTTGTTAATGAGCTGATGATTAGCAGGCCTTTAGCCATCTGGCTTCTGCTTATCTCTCTCCCCCCATCCCTAGCCCCTGTCCTGGTTGTCCTACCTTCCTACCAGCTTCTTCCATTCTTCCTTCCATGATGTGCATTCCTGCAATCCAACATATTTTCTAGACTTCCTCGCACCTAAGATTCTGTGTAAAATTTAGGTTCCCTCCTTTAGATGCATCTGTGTAAGATCTGGAAGAGAAAAGGAGACAGGGGCCATGTTTCCACACTTTTCAACTGTTTCTACTGGCTTACAAGGTAATGAGGGCATACATTTTTTTTCTACAGTAGCACTCTAATTGCAAGGGCAACAGCGATATATTTTTATCAGATTACAGGTACTACAGAGTGTTCTTGTGTTCTATTGTTAACAACGGCAGCTCAGAGGAAAACACAATCAAGGTAACCATTTCATATTATGTGGAGGAAAGAATGACACAAAGTTTTTCGTTATTTCCAGCAGTTTCTATCAACCATGCTTATCGTTATTATAGCAATCCTTTAACCAAACTCTGTCAGACTTTGTCACGTTACAAAATTAAGGACAATATATAGAAAGTACATAGATGAAGTATGAATTACTCCAAGGTTAAAGTGTTACCCAGGGCTCATCTTTGTCACTTGCACCTCTAGGCAAGCCTCAATAACAAGGTATCTATGACACTTCTTTACAAGTACTATTTCTACTTAAAGAAAGAACTCTATAATTCTACCCCATATGACATTACTCAGATCTTTAACCATGTGAGAATTAGCAGTCGATATTGTTTTGTATTAATGTCTGTAGGAAAAAAGAAAGAAAATTATTTACATCACCTAAACAATTTCATAATAACTCCCAATCACCTTGAATACTAGACAGGGTGATAAGTGTCTTAACTTTCCCGTTCTTCTGGGACTGAGGTCTATGAAAAACTTAACAAAGAGCAATTATGTATCATTGACTAAAATTAATAGAAGGTACCCAGGAAATGACAGGAAGCAATAGACGTGTATCACCATAAAAAGTAGACACAAAATAAAAGGAAAATCTACTAAGGGGATGGAAAGCAGTAGCAGCATAAACTGTTGGACAGCCGACAGGGTGATCTTTGGGGGTATGATGGTGAGAGCAAGCAGTCTAACACTTACAGTCATAAATTACCAACTTCAAAAGGCCTACTTGAAAGGATTGTTGATAGCATATATTTTAAAATGGCCACGTGATTCATTCAGTTAAACATTAAGATTTATTACTCTGTTGTGACCTTAAATTTCTCTAACTGCTGTCACTTGTGCTCTTATTTTGAAGGGCCAGTTTCTTCATGATTATTATGTTCCAATTACGGCTCTACTCCTGCACAACATCTCCTCACTCTTTCTAGGTAAAAGTATCCTATTGCTTCTGTCCTTTAATGTGTTGTAACACGTTGATGGTGTCAACATCAGTAATATGCTGCCTTCACTTTGTCACTTAACTATCACATCTGAAGAGCAGGATTACTCATAATTTGTCTGATCACCCGCCCTTGTGCTGATGATAACATTACACATTTGGAATAGTTCTGGCAAACTTTATTGAATGGATAAATGCCTGGTACAGTTTGCTAGACAGAGGTAGTAGGGCATAGGCTAGAAAACAAAACCCTAGATTAGGAGTGAGAGGAAGGCATCTCAGCTCTGCCAGTACCTAAATTATAAACCAAGATAGTCATTTAGGCCTCTGGGGACTTATTTCCTCATCTATGAAGGGATCTCTAAAGTCTCTTCTAATTCAAGTCCTCTTGGAACACATGGATGTTATCCATGTATTGGAATAACACCTACAAAAAAGTATGGGAAATAAATAAGAATATGCCAGCTAAAGGAAACCATACAATTAGAGATTTGCCTCCTTAGTTTGTACTTAAGATTTATGCCATGAGATATTTTGTTGTAGGGCACATAAATCTGAAAACAATTCGCCACTAAATATGCTACATAAGCTGTAAAACTCCTCTAGCTAAAAATGCCTCAAGTACCCTAACAAGCCATGGAAGCCAAAAGGAAAGACCTGTTCAAAGGTGTGGAAACTGATGTTAGGAAAAGGTTAATGATACACAAGTTTCTTTAGTGAATATGTTGTGTCATACCATAAGGTGTCACTTCACCAAAATAAAAAAGAGGTTGCAATCCACTTCTGTTATGGTAGCTGGTTATGATTTTCACATAAAAATGATATATGTCCAGGAATACCTCGTTATTTTAGTCGTATGCAAAGCTTGATGTGGAAAGTATTAATATATTTATAATCCCTACCTAAACTGGACTTGAATTTTATATATATATATATATATAACTGTGTATGTGTGTGTATATATATATATATAGTATCTTTTTTTACTTTTCAATTATAAGACCAATGGCATAATATAATTACAAGTTGTATAGAGATTTTAAAAACCTATCTCATTATCAAAATATAGAAATATTTTCTGAGCCCTCACTTTCCCCCTCCTGCACAAATCATCTATCTATAGATCTTATATTTACTGAAATATCAGGTTGATGCCCCTCTCTTCCTATATCTGCTAGATATAATCTTAATATGACTTCTACTACCATAATCAGGGCAACTATACTCTTTATGGAACCTTTTAGTCAAATTTTGATGTTGTTTTTTAAGGCTATCGACCTTACCAATTCCAGAGAGTGTAGTTTTGACCAGATACTGGAATTTATATCTAGTATACATAAAGTAAAGGCTGAATGTTCTCTGAAGATCAAGGTATAGACCAAGTTGGTTACCTTGTGGATAAAATAAGATAGATTTTAAGGACTTAGTTAATATGTGTGATTTCTTTATTTATTTTCCCCTCAATGGCTGAATATTAATTCTCCATTATGGGCAAACTGAAACATGGGAACTCAACTATTTTACCAATATCATAGTCTAAGTTGAATCCTCCTTAAACTCCAAAATACGAATAGTGGAAAAAATGTGGGGCTTGAAGGCATCTAAGTCACAGGTCACACATAGAACTTACCAAATAATAGAAATGGCTAGTGTGTGTGTGCTTGCTTGTGTGTCATACACATGATGGAATACTACTCAGCAATAAAAAGAAGCACATACTGACACATCTGAAAACATAGATGAATCTGAAAGCCGTTATGCTTATTCTGTATCTTGTTTTAGTTGGTAGATACCCAGGTGTATGCGATTTAGTCAGCTTCAGCTGCTGTAACAAAGTACCATTGACTGGGTGGCTTAAACAATAAAACATTTATTTAAACAATAAAAATATGTATTTCTCAAAGTTCTGGAGGCTTAGGAGTCCAACATCAGGATACCAGTCAACTCAGTTCCTAGTTTCTGGTGCAAGCTCTTTGCTAGTTTGCAGATGGCAACCTTCCTGTTGTGTTGTCACATGCATGGCAGAGAGAGAACTTTTGGTGTCTCTTCCTTTCCTTATATGAGCAATTATTCTATCAAGAGAACTCCACCATCATGACCTCATCTAAACCTAATTATCTTCCAAAGGCCCCATCTCCAAATACCATCACATTGAGGGTTAACGACTTCACCATATGAGTTGGTGGGAGAAGGGAGGACCTTTAGTCCATAGCAATAACTGTCAAAAATAATTGAGCTGACCATTAATAATTTCTGAATTTAATCATATGTAAATTATACCTCAATAAAAAATTGTGACACAAGTAAGACTACATTTTTGGAAATATTTTGTAATTCTGACAGTCTACACCAGAGATCTCCCCAGAGAGGTCTGCTTCACAGCATTCTGCCTATAAGTAGGGTGACATATATCCAATTTACCTGGGATCAGCCCAGTCTACGCGTGTTGTCTCAGCATGAATATTAATGGCTTTTCCTTTCACTCTGAAAAGTGCCCACCTTGGACCTGAAATTATATGTTCCCTTCCTAATAAGCACCTAGACTCAACCTCTGAGTGACAAACCTAGAAAATTCTTTCCCCTCTCTGAATTCTAGTAGTCACCAACACCAAACTGGTTGTTATGCCATACTCAGCCTCACCCATAATGCTAAGTCATTTGTAACATAGATGAACAATTCTAATACTGACTCAGACAATATCTCAGTCAGGTGGCTCATTCCCACACCCAAAACTTTGAAGGTGGAAATGTAAACCAGTCCCGTTTCCATTTAATTCAGATTTCTGTTTTCATTAATTCCCTGAATTGCCATATTTTTTCCATATTTCTCCAACAGAATCTTCTCAGACATTTATGAGCTTCATGCATCAAATAACATATTATTTCTTCCATCATCACCCCATTCTAAAACTTTATTATCTGCAACTTTTAAATCTATCGTAACAGCAGAAAAGATCCTCCATCTCTTTGATCACCTCTTAGGGGTATCTGCCCTAGATTTAGAAATAAGCTGTAAATGAGTACCCCGGGGTATAATTTGGAAAATGGCATTTTTATGTTTGGATTTTGTTTAAAAATGAAAAGGAGGAAAGAGAGGAGAAAAGAGAAAAAGAAAAGAGGAGAGACAAAGAGAGTTTCTACATCAAATTCACTGAAGAATTTGGTCAAGCTGTAATTTCAGCCACAGTAAAAGTCGACAGACTTTTCATTGAAAGTTACCAGACACTCCTTTGTTTAACAACACATAACATGTGTTCAAAAGTGTGCCATTCAATTAGGAAAAGAAAAAGCTGATTGTCTGATTTCTTCTACATAATATGTGAAGGAATAAAAATAAAGACTCTTGATTCCCCCATTTATTCTGTGACTTTCCACTGTTTAAGATGAATAATGAAGATGAGGAAGAAGAGGAGGGGAACACATCAATGAGAATATCGTAAATACCTTCTGCCACTAAAAGATGGACAAGCTTTAAAAAGCTCCCCCAACTCGAAGATGAAGCAAAAGTAAGAGGCAGGGATAAATCCTTGTATATAATATGCACAGATATCCACATACATTTATTTGGTCTACTATGAATTGCATGTGGTTTTTAACTATATTGAGGGCCTCTAATAAGCCAAACAATGAATCAGAGCCAATGGTACAACCAGATGATTTAGTAAAGTCATTCCAAAAGCTGATCAAATCTAATAAAACCAAAACAGAAAAATTAGCCAAGTGAGCTATTTGGCTGAAATGGTTGATTGATTGAGTAGAATAATATTCTCCACAGTGCCAGGAGGACTAATACTCAGCCCCTCAGAGACCAGTTAAAGAAAGGCAGCCTCTTGTGACTGGATAAGTAACAGGTCTTTGTTCATCTCCGTCTGTCTTGGGATAGACCCAAAACAACTCCTGAGTTGCAAGGTTTATATTTTTAAGAAGAAGTTAGAACAAAATATTACATTTCACTTAGAATTTTGATTGACGCCAAATCTCATCACTCTTCCCTCTGGTTAGCTGTCAGTTTCAAGGTTTATCTGAATATTAACTGCCATCAATAGCTCAAATTTTCAGTTGGGTTCACTGCGGCCAAAAGCATTATGGTATTAAGCATTCAAGATATAAATTAAACGGCATAGCAATGACTGCCTGTCACCTTAACAACATGGAGCATGTCTTTTCAGAGCATTAGCCATTGCTTGTTTCTGTGCATGAGTAGGAAATATTGGTAAAATTTGTACTGTGAATGACAAGAGTAGGAATGAAAAAGTATCATTGAATGGTTTTCTATACTGACGAAGAATGAAATTTTTATCACTTTCAGCTCTGCTCTTACATCTGTTTCCTGGAAAGAAAGAATTCAGTGCCAGTAACAAATATGCTAATTACAATTTGGGCCATAGCTTCAAAATCTTTAAGTAAATGCTGAATACTTTAGTTCAGTCAGGAAATTTGCTAAGACACATTTCTTCTGACAGCTGCCAAGGAGAATGTCTGTTTTTAATACTTGAAAGATATACCAGATTTGCACTTTTAAATAACCACACTTTTATAGCTCCTATTGGAGTCTTATTGAGCTCTTGACTACATTTTCAGCATTGATGTCAGAAAGTAGCCCACTTCAAATGGTTTTTTTGGTGCCAACCATACAACTACTCTAGACAGCATTTATTTCAGAGTCAAAGAGCTAATTATTTTACTTTTTTATTCCATGTAAATTCAGCATCACTGAACAATGACGGATATAAATGTCCAAACTGCTGGTATCCAGAGTGCCTATGTTTATGAGCCCAGCAAGCCCTATTTATCATGACCATCTTCAGGGGCAATGCTGCTCCTCATACTCAAATTTATTGTGTCATGGTCCTCATTATTTTTAGATAGGCAGAAAAATCAACATTGCTATGTAATGATCTCTTTATTTCCCTCTCTTAAAACTCGCATAGTGCTTGGAATGAAGCAACCAAATTGGTGACAAATGGTAGAAAAGATTTTCCAATTATAGTTTTCCGGCACAATATGTATATAAAGAAAGAAGTAAAGGCAAAAATAGGTTTCATTTCAAAGGACTGAATGCATTAATGTATCAAAGACTTGTGCAAATATTTCAAATAAACTTCTTTTCTAGCCTCCACCTCTTCTTCCCCATGAAAATAAAGAAACCTAACTCCTGTCCATCAAGAAAGATTCATATTCAAATGAAAGTAGAAGAGAGGAAGGCAATTTTCTCCCAGGGAGAATAAGCTAATAAAATGTGTCCCACATTTTGTTCTATCTAGTCCCCTAATGGCATCTGGGCTTAAAATATTGATAAAATATATTTTGAACTTTGTAAGTCAGAAATCTTGCCATACATGTCTCATAACACCAGAACATGGGACACAGGTAAGGGTTTCAGATTAGAAGATCTAGGAATACTACGATTGGCTGCAGACTATGTCTAACTGAAGGTTTGGTCAGAAACGACAGCCACAGCAACAAAAAAGTAGAGATGTATTATTGGAAGAATAAAGGACAGTTACTTAAAGAAGAATCCTAGATTTTCAGGTCAAAGGGATTTTAACAATTATTTAGATCCATCTAATGCATGAACTTTTTTTTAAAAAAAAGATTTATTTTATTGATTTTAGAGAGAAAAAGAGAGAGTGAGAGAGAGAGTGCACATGGGCAGGGGGAAGGGTAGAGGGAGAGAATCTCAAGCAGACTCCTTGCTGCATGTGCAGCCCCACACAGGGCTCAATCTCACCATCCTGAGATGAAGACCAGAGCCAGAATCAAGAGTCAGACAATCAATGGGCTGAGCTACCCAGATGCCCCCTAGCCAATACGTATTCATTATTTTCCTTCAAACCTCTGCTTCCTAACCTCGGAAACCTGGGCTGGATGATATTAAAATACATCTAGCATGCCTTATACTGCGATCCCTTGAAGCTAAACTAGAGCCACCTTAAACAACCAGTTTTGTCTCCCTTCCCCATTGTTTTCCCTATGGCCTCCCTCATTCTTCAAAACCAAAGATGACTCCATAGGAGGAAGTTTTCCCACTCTCACTTCTCCAAAAATGAAAGGAAAAAAATAAAACAGCAATGGAGGAAGGACCCACCCCCACCCAAAGTGGCATGTTGGTTGTCTTAAGATATTGAAATGCTGTGCCTTGAAAACCATATTCTGAATAGTTCTGAGGATAAAATTCATACCCAAGATTGGAAGCAGCACTAAAAGAGACTGTGGCTCAACATAAGAAAGAACTAGAGGAAAAGGACGATTGGTTTGTTTATCCTTCCAGTGCCTGGCACAGTTTACGGCATTCAGTAATTTCAAGAAATACTTGGGGATGTGTTGAATGAGTAAATAAATAAATGACTCAGAAGAGAAAATAGGCTGTTTGTCATGGTAGATATTCAAGCAAATGACCAGATGTGGTAAAGGAGTTGGTAGAAAGCCAAGACCAAAGGTGTGACATTCTAATAACTACCTACTTTAGAGGGACAGAAATCTTACAATCAACTACATTGGCCATTCACCTCTTATTGTCCTTACATCTGATAAGCTTCTTCACTTTCTTCATGAGAAGATAAAAAAGTAGATGTCAACTCCCTACTTAAATTGGCTTTTACTTTTTTTATTTAAACTACTTATTTAAACTAAAAAATTTCTCCCTATCCTTTACCCCTTACCTCTGATAACCAACAATCTGTTTTCTGTATCTATGAGCTTGGTTTTTATTTATTTATTTATTTTAGATTCCACATATAAGAGAGATCATATGGTATTTGTCTTTGCTTTTAATTTTTTATCACACTTCCTCATGGTCCAGAAATCCAATAAAAAAAAAAAAAAGAAACCCAGAATATCTTGTCTTTAGAGAAGCATGATGAGTTCAACAATCCCAATTTTTTCGTATGATACTTAAAAAATGTTACTAATAAATAATCGCACACTATTACTCATGAAAAACCCCAAAATAAAGGTATTGCTATTGTACTCTTGATAGTAGAAGCAGATTTCTCTCTTGTTTTTTTTTTTTGAGAATCATAACACATGCCAATTTTCTACTTTTGTCTTATCTCACTCACTGCAATTCAGAGACTACTGCATTTATCAATTTAATATTTTATTTTTTCAGTGTTGTAGTATATAAATATTCCAGATCTGTACAAATTTGGAGATTCTAGAACTCTTTGATAATGTCTTTACACTTTCTCCTTTGACTGGCCAGCACTGAATCTACCTTTGTCATATAGTGTTCTATGGCCAGAAACTCAGTATTCAAATAGGAATTAAGGTCTTATGAAGTTGGGCCTGATCTTTCTTTGAACAGCTTGAAATCTTCTTTATGAGGATCTATGGAGTTCAGGAGGAATGAAAAAAAAAGAGAAAAGGTCAGGAATTCAGAAGCAGCTCTCATAGAGCTAATGACAAAGTGACTATAATTCTGCTGCCTTACCCATCCTCACCATCTAGACCTGTACAGCTCCAAAGTGTTGCTCCAAGACCAGCAGCATCAGCAACTGCTTAGAGCTTGTTAGAAATACAGATTATAAAAAAAGAAAAAAGACAAAAAAAAAGAGAAAGAAATACGGATTATCAGGTCTCTCCTCTGATCTACTGAATGAGAATATCCAGGGGTGGGCTCCAGGAATTTGTATTTGATCAGCTTTCTAGGTGATTCTTACACAAGCTAAAGTGTGAGAACCACTATTCTATGCTAGATTCTGTGAGAATCTATTCGCAGTGATACATTCTCCATGAGGTTTTAGGGTCGTATAGGTAGGATAGAGAGCAAAGAAGGTAGTTTTTGAAAACCCAGTAAAAAATGACTGGATATTGTTTACACAATGCTGTATGTTAACTAACTCCTTTCATTCCTCAGATGTTTGGAATAGCAAATCTTCTAAGTGAGTTTAAGGTGCATTAGTGGATTGAATGCAAAATCTGGATTAAGGTTGAGATTCCCTTACTCATTGTTCAGACCTAACCTATTCTTTTTGTTTTCCTCCTCAAAATTCTTACTTGCCTTTCCTGAGTAATCCAATGGAATTATTTTTTCCTCACTAAACTTCAGGATGTATCAGAAGCCAGATCCAGCAACATGTCTTTAAAATAATTCTCCTTCGGTATTTATTATAAGATCTTGCTAAGACCTTGTTCTCCGCTGCAAAATCATGGTGATTCAGTGTTTACTGAAAGTTTGATTGAGCCAAAACAGGGATGTGCTTTAGGAGGCAGCAAAGTATGGTGGAAAGTGCATGAGTTTCAGAATCAAACAGATCTAGATGCTATTCATGGTCTGCCACTTATTAGCTGTGTAATCTTGGGTAATTTTTTTAATGTCTCTGAATTTCAATGTCCTTCTCCATTGGATATATTGTGTGATAACTAATTCTTTATTTGCTTATTTGTTTGTTTATGGATTTATTTGCATATGCCTATCTCAGTACAAACAGCTGATGAAGTAGCTAATGAGATAATGAATATGAAGTGTCTAGCCCTTTGCCTGGAGCCCACAAGATATTTAAGAGAGGTTAATTCTCTTTTGTGTGTTTTCCCTTATTTCTTTTGCTGCTGAGAATCTTTTCACCAAGAGTTAAAGCATCTGCAGAGCCAACCAAAGTTGCGCAGTAATTAGCAACCTGAATGTTATAGTTCAGGTAAAAGGGTGAAAGTGTAAGGTTTGCCATTCTAACCTTTAGGCCTGTGCTATCCAATAGGGTGGTCAAGTCGTCTTGAAGACCTAAAATATGCCTAGTCTAAACTGAGATGTGATAGATATAATTATAAATATGTAATAATACCTGGTTTCACAGAATTCATATTAAAAATAATGTAAAATATTTAACTAATAATTTTTATGTTTCTTAGGTATTGAAATGATAGTATTTCAGATATATCAGCTTAATGATAATGTTTCAGATATATCAGCTTAAATAAATGTGCTATTAATTTCACCTGCTTCCTTTTACTTTTTTTAATGTTGCTATTAGAAAATTTAATATTACATATGCGACTCCCTTTGTAGCTCTCTTAATATTTCTATTGGACAGAATTGCCCTAATTCATGGGCCTTTAGACTACATTTGCCCACCAAGTAAATAGTTTTGTATTTTAATTCTATTTGGCTACCTTAAATATAGAAAGGCCAATGGTCCCACATTAATGTACCTTCAATTTGTTTTTAATAACTACAGGGAGGACAACAAACTCTCAATGAACTTCCTTACATAGAGCTATTTAAGACATCAGAAACATAGGCTGGGCAAAGCCAATCCATGTAAAGAATCTCTACCCATCTGGTTTTTCCTAAAAGAATCCACACTTCATGGCTGGTTTAGTAAACTTCTTACATAGGTGCAAGGTCTTAATGCCCAAAGCAGAAATTACAGACCTGAATGGATATGTACTGGTAAGTTATCATTCTTTTAACAACAAACAGGATAGGCCAGTATTTGCATTGGTAGTACTATTTTTCAAGACATACATTGCATTAAAACTATGAATAAAATTGTCTATTTTTCCTTCACTTCTGCCCCCAAATTAAAAATGCCTATCTTCTTCACCTTCCGTTGTCTATACCTTATCAAGACCAACATTACCTTTTATTTTGTACCTTCCCTAATCAGTTTAGCCTCTCTGTCTTTGGCAATCCTGTAACACTTGTTATTTGCAATACATATTAGCCTTTCATTGAACATGATTTTGTTGGTTTTCTGTTTTTTAGTGTAGTTATTATCTACCTATCCATGCCCTGATCTCCAACGAGGGAAGAGACATATTTTATGTGTCTTTGTGTCCCTCACAGCCTTTGTTTAAGCAAAGCAAGTAGGTAATGTTGACTATTTAATAATGATGAAGGTCACAAAGAACAATATAAAACTAACCCCTATGAAAATGTGCAATATGATGACAAGCTCCTTATGAACAAGAAATGTACATTGTGCATTTTGACCTTAAAGTTATTTCTACGTCTCAAATTCATCAAGGCTAAAATTAATTCACTAATTTCCCTTCCTTAACTTACTCCTGCTTTGATTCCTGTTTCAGTAACTGGTGTTACTGACTCAAGTTTGAAACGTATATATCCTTAACTTACTCTCCTCTCCAAACAGTCCACAAGTCCTGCTGGTATCCCTCAAATCCATTCAGCTATTTCAATCCTCACTGTTAATATCCTATCTTGTGCCTCCTGTCTTTCCCCAGTCCTTGGCCCAGTCAGTCTGAGCTATGAAAATGCAAATATGAGCATTCCATTCCTCTGCTTAAAATCCTGATTCTTTTCCAAGGGATAAAATCTCAATTCCCTACTAGGATTGATGAAGTTTTTCATTACAATGTGGTCCATTTATACTACTTCAACATTAAGTCTCATACCTCTTCTCCTTACCCCAAATTATACCAACATTATTTTGTCTCTTCTAATCAGGCTTTCCTTCCTTTACCTCTGGGCCTTTGCACATACCATTCCCTTCACAGAAATCATTCATTCTCTGTTACTTGGTTAACTCCCCCCACCAGCTCTAGTCTGTTTCTTCCACTGAAATGTGAACAGTGAAGTCAGGGTATATCTCTTTTGCCATTATATTTGTTACCTCCAGCAACTGTATCTGGTCCATGAAGGGGCTCAATATTTTTTGAAGAAAGAAAAAAGAGGTAAGGGGAGGGTGTGTGAAAGAAATAGGGAGGTATGGAGAGAATGAGAAAGAAAGAAATTTATTTAACTATTCTGCTTGCTTTCAAGTATCTGAGGGTCATTCCTGAACCGCTATTTTAGAGAGTACCCTGAGGCTGTTGCTATTTACTCTTGATTCAATTACAGTCTCCTTCTTGCAACTACTCTCACACTTTCGTGAGGAGGTTGGTTGAATACAACAGCCAACATTCATAAATCAAATTATTCCACCGTGGGATCAACACCCACCCAACCCCAGCGGACAACCACACTATGCTTTTACAAACTGAGCTCATTGGCCCACTCTAAATACCCATTTATTACTTCCATGGAGTCAGCCAATAGCCAAGTGAACTCAATCAATTAAAAATTTAATGGATGTTTGTTATACACTCAGTACTGTACTAAGCACTCAACAAATAGTAAATGAATATGAGTCTTGAGAATCTGGAACATGCTCTTAAGAAACTTTGTCTAACTAAGAAAATAAAGCTAAACAAAATATAAGAGGTAATCATAGAGAAATAATGTGCCAAATATATGCTTCTGAATTCATGCATCAGAGTAGCTTAGAAAGAAACATCAAATTGATATTTGATCAATGAATATCAAAGAAACAGCAACACCAACTAGAACTTCAAAATGAGAAAGTACAAAATACTAACCTACAAAAAAGCTCAATGGAGTTAACAACTAGGTAGATGTTTACTCACCCAAATCTCTCAGTCAATAAAGGAACAGTCGTGAAGGCCTGCTCTGTTCTCCCTACTATTTACATGAAAAGTAGAATGCCAAATACAGGGCATTCAGCAATCACTGACTCAAGCCATCGTCCTCAGCCAAAAACATCTCCCACATGTGTGGGGGCAGCAGCCAAGGTGTTTTGGTCAGGCACTGTGAAATTACCTTGGCTGACTAGGCTCTATGTGATTCCAGCAAGGAAATAATACCCTGTCTTGTTGCTCTACCACATGTGCTCCAAAGGAAGAGATGATGTCCAAGATTCCAAAGCATCTTATCGCATTTTGTGTTCAAACTTACAAACATTACAAGGTAAAAAAAAAAAAGTGTAAATGCTTTTGGCCACTTTTTCCAGCCAATAAAAGACAATATTTGTAAAACTGTTGAAAGAAAACATGGCAGCTTATATAATAGGTTTAAGCAAGTGAAAAGCCTCTTGGACAGGGACATTTCACTCTATAATCATTGAGTTTGTTTAGAAGCCACAGTTAATTCTACTACCTATAGATATTTCTAATATTGGGGGTTAGGTGTGCAATGGAATGATGCCATACTGAGTAAAAATAGAAAGAAAAGGGCAAGAGCAGAGAATATGTCCTGACTATACACTATGTTGGTTTAGTCATTAAGGTTATTTCTTGACCGGAGTTAAACATTTCAAATACCTTATTTTCTTCTTTTAATAGTATAAGTAAGGGGCCCTGGGTGGCTCAGTTGGTTAAACATCTGACTCTTGGTTTCAGCTCAGGTCATGATCTCAGGGTCCTGGAATAGGGCTTCCTGTCAGGCTCCCCACTCAGAAGGGAGTCTAACTTGGGATTCTCTTTCTCTCCCTCTCGCTCTGTCCCTCCTCTGCTCACAGACATACACACGTGTGTACTCTCTCTCAAATAAATAAATACATTTTAAAAAATAGTATAAGTGAAGCTTATTATGAGACCAATAATGAAGGAAAAAAAACTGTCTAGCTAGCATACTTCGTGGTCCCCATTTGCTATCAAATTAAATGATACAAGGGATTATGGTAAAGCAATAAAGAGAAGAAATCTAGAGTTAGTCTTGCATCTTGGCTCTGCCAGTGTTTACTCTCAGGCAATTTATCTGAGGCTCTCCAAGTCTCAGTTTCCACATTAGTAAAATGGGACTGATAATAATATCTACCTCACACAGTCATTAGGAGAATTAAATGAGAACAAATCTTTTTGGTACAATGTCTACTACATTATAAGCTTTACTATATATTAATAATTTATTAATATATTTATACCTTATTCCTAGTTCTTCAACATTAACTGTAGTCTGAAATATTAATCAATTTCAAGACTCTGGGGCCCTTGGTCTTCCATTAGAAAGAAAGAGGCTACTCTCAACTTCTTTCTGAGTATGGAGAGACTGCTTCCAAAAAAGCCCACCTTCAGAGCACCTAAGATCTGTATCACATGAATAACATATATGTGCAAATACCCCAGTGATAACTACTCATTTTCTGTCTTTCTTTGATAAACCTAGGATTTCTTATAGATGATATCTAGCCTACCTAATTTAGTTTCATAATATTTCTAATACTAGAAGCAATGGAGAAATGTGTGGTTTTGAGGTGGGGGGAAGAAAAACTTAAGGGCACTGGCATTAGTGACTCTGGAGAAAAAAAAAAGAAACTAAACATTAAAATGTATGAATAACTCCAAATGCTGGAAATAAGAATTTGTAAATATTTAGTGCTGGGATGGATCCTAGTGACCATTTAGCTCAATTCCCCTTACAACCCCACACACCCCAGGAAAATGAGACTCAGCAAAGTTAAGTGACATGCCCAGATTCACACAGTTAGGTCAGGATAGAAAGCAGCTCCAGCAATTTCTGGAGTGTGTTCTATTACAGTGTCTCTAACAGCTGGGAAACTGTTTTCTTAAATAGCTCAAATTGAGCATTTACAACAAAACTGTTTTATTTGAAGCAGATTTAAAATGTAGAGTCAATATTTTCCCCCGACTTTTAATTAGACATTTTTTTCCCCTGAACATTATAAATGTGAATATCTTAGTTCATTCAGTCTGCTATAACAAAATACCTTAGACTGGGTGGTTTATAAACAACAAACTTATTTTTCACAGTTCTGGAGGCAAGGAAGGCCAAGATCAAGGCGTGAGCAGATTTGGTATGTGGTGAAGGCTTGTTCCTGGTTCATAAACAGCGTATTTTCAGGGTCCTCACATGGTGGAAGAAGCAAAGGAGCTCTGTGGGGTCTCTTTTATAAGGGCACTAATCCCATTCACTAGGGCTCCATTCTCATGACCTAATCACCTCCCAAAGACCCCACCTCCTAATACCATCATGGGGGTTAGGATTTCAATATATAAATTTTGGTGGTGACGCCTTCAGACCTTAGCAGTAAGTGATCAGTAAATTAATAACAGGGGTTCCTTACCTGCTTTGAGACTTGAATGAAAATGAGTAAAATGGATTTTTTAACATATATCTTCACTATTCCTTCGTTATGTATTTGGTTCTAATATTCTCTCTACCTAAAATACCCTCTCTACCTTCCTCATGTATCTGAAGCCTCTTGTCTTTACAAATTAGTTCAAATTAGCATCTTTAAATCAACAGCTGATCCTTCCAAGTTTCTGAAGAGATGTCACTCTTTTGAACTCCCATTTCTCTTTATTGGTGTTTCACTTAAGGTACTTTTCACTCGTAACACTACTAAATATTTTTATATCCCCTACATTCTCAAGTATAGTGTCTTGCTCATAGTAGTTGTTCAGTATTAAAAAAAAAAAAAAAAGCAACCGAGTCTGTATCTTAGTTTAAAATTCCCTGACCCAACTAGAAATGGCCATTGCTAATAATACGGATCCTTTCATTTGTGACAGAATCCCAGGTTCGTGAACCTGAAGCACTCTCTTTAGGGGAATACCACAAGAAAATATGTTTATGCAAATAAAATACTTTTTAAATTTTAACTTTTCTTATTATTTGATTAAAACTTGACATTGTCAGGCACCTGGGTGGTTCAGTTGTTAAGCATCTGCCTTCGGCTCAGGTCATGATCCCAGGGTCCTGGGATCAAGCCCCACATCGGGCTCCCTGCTTGGCAGGAAGCCTGATTCTCCCTCTCCCACTTCCCCTGCTTGTGTTCCCTCTCTCGCTGTTTCTCTCTCTGTCAAATAAATAAAATCTTAAAAAAACAACCACACTTGACATTATCATTTAATATCAAGAAATCACTAGAAAATAGTAAAGCCCTTGATAACAACGTCACCTATTAATCATCTTTGCTGTAATGTAATTGTGTATCTTAACTTTATTATAGTATTTATAGAAACCCAGTTAAGCTGGTACTAATTTGGTTTAGGATTGTGAACCTTCTTGCATTTCCAAGGATGAGAACAGGGATAGGAGAAAAGTACACCCAAGGCAACCAGAGAGTACAAAGCCTCATTGCAAGAGGCTTAATTCCATCATATAGCTTACTTTGTGGATTTGCATGGGGAAAAAAATATGTGTATGCATACGTACCTGGAAGTACATATTTTAAAAATCATACCTTATATTCAAACACATTAGTTAATATGCAAAGATTGTTACTATTACATTTACTTACCTTCCTAATAAATCTTGAAGATAGAATGAATAAAAATTATTAGCTCTATTTTGCAGAAGACTGAGATACAGAAAAATTAACTTATTTATTCAAGGTCATACAGCTAGTGAATCCCAGCCTTGATATTAGAACCTATGTCCCCTGATGCACAGCCTTGGAATCTTTCTACTACTCTATTTTGACTTAAGTAAAATTGTACCATTGTACATTTTTATATTTCAGTACCTAAAAAACCCCTCATGAGTAGCAAAAGTAGCAGTAACAATACCAGTTGTTGCTGTTGTAATAAATTGAGCCATCTTAAAATGTCTTTAAATCCCTCATTAGACTTTGTAAGAGTGAATTGACTTTCAAAGAGCCCCAGTGTTTTCCTTGAGCTTAATTTTAGAGGATGTCTTTTTTCCTTTTCAAATATACTGGACGTGTTCGATTGCTTTAGAGAAATTTAAGAATGGTGAACACTTAATTTCTGGCCAGAGTAGATATGAAGAGACTTCAAGAACAACAACAATAAAAATGTCTTTCACATAGCATATACTTAGTGTATTCTGCTTTCATAAATGAAGCCATTAACAAACTCATTTCTATTTGGCTGGGATTGTAGGAAAAAATCGCTGATTCCCTCCCACTTAAAATTCTCTGTTTCAAAAGTAATTTCTCCAAAAATAAAGAAATTAAAGCATTAGGAAGATTTCCATGACCACAGCTGATCATATTAAGTGTCACTTTTGTTAACTTATGCAGCATTTACAGTCTATACAGATGACCCTTGAACAGCATGGGTGTGAACAGCACAGGTCCACTTATACACATTTTTAAATGAATACAGTATAGTACTGCAAATGTATTTTCTCTTGTGATTTTATTAATAACATTTTCTTTTCTCTAGCTTACTTTATTGTAAGAATACAGTACATAATAAGTATACAAAATATGTGTTGACTGTTAATGCTATCAGTAAAGCTTTCGGTCAATAGTAGACTATTAGTAATTAAGTTTTGGGGGAGTCAAAAGTTATATATGGCCAACTGTATTACTGTTTTTGTATACCTATCTTGGAATAGGTCCTTTTCTCTATATCCCCCAACAAAATTTTATTTTTTGAGTGTAGGATCACACATTAATTCATAGTAAAATATAATCTATGAAGTATATACTCCTCTTGATATGTGGGAAGAGGACTGACTGATAGCATTCTGTTAGTAATGCCTTTGTCAAAGTGTAATCCTTAGATCATGTGAGTCATAAGCACCTGGTGTTTGTTAACCATGTAGCACCAGACTTTGAATCAGAATCTCTCTGTGGATTCTAGGACCTCTGTGGAAGCCCTGGAATCTGAGTCTGGTACACACTAGGGTTTGAAAATCAGTGAACTAGAGGATAAGGGTGGGGGGCACAAGAAGCTACAAATACAGACACAGAATGGCTTATAGTTGGGGCCGCCTAAAGAAAGGCAATGCACCAAAACCAGACTGCTCATCTCTAAACTTTGCCTGACTGCTTCTCAATTTCCTGCTCTGCAGGTTCATAGCACAAGTCATTTCTCACCAAAGATTATTAACTTTCCTTATGTGATGAGATTTCACTGGAAATGTGAAATTGTTCTGCCAGAAACATTATCAGTGGGTTCTGAAGGAGCCAGCTCCAGACAGCCTGCTGGCTGAATGGCCATGTGGACAGTTATAACTGGGTTCCCCATGGGCTCAAGAGAGGGCTGTAGGTTGGGTGGTCTCTGTGAACAGTAGTTCAAGGAGTAGAACAGAAAACACTGAATGTAATTTAATATAGCACACATTCTCAACTCCGACAAGGTTCAGGTCTGATCTGTGTGAAGATCAAATTACCTCTCTGTCCAGAGAGGGACACCCCTCCCCACCAGCACCATTGGCAGAGTCTGTGGGAAAACTTACTAGCAGCTGTGCTACCTTATCTAGTCAAAGGAAAGAAAGAGGTCATCAGATTCCAGGGCTGCCAGTTGTTAAACCTTTATAAGAACCACAAGGAAGGGGGAGAAAGGCCTAGAGGGTTTTAAGGAATAGATACACACAAATAGTTTTAATTCTTTTGAGAACATAATCCAGGATTTATTTTCTGAAATAAAAATCTGGAAGGAAAAACAAACACACATTAAACTATTAATGACCAAATATCACTTAGGGACTTGACTATTTTTCCTTCCTATACTAATGTTATGGAGCCAAAGCCAAAATACTCAGAAAGACTAATTGCAAATTAAATTGAGACTCATAAGCATTTGATTAACTTCTATCATATTTATTTAATATATTGGGCTGCATTAGCAAAAAAAATTAAATAAAACATAAATATCTTAATCTAACAAAGAAAACATTGGACATTAAATGGACCTACAAAAAAGTCTTGGCATCACAAAACAATCCACCCATAAGATCTTCAAAACCAAATTAGCAGTCAACCTGGCCTAACTAGTGATAAATCTCATCTATAGAATGTTAACTGAAGCTAAAACAAACCACACTTTAAAGTGATCGTTTTGTTTTCAACTTTCCCTGTGAAAGCCTGAAACTAAAACCTCAAATTCTCCGCTACTGCTGTGTTGCAAAGTTACTACAGGTTTTCTAGAAGTCAGTGTACTTCACGAAGCACTGCAAGTGAATAATGTCACTCAGCTTGCCCACGGTCTCCAGGTTGATCCTTCTACAACCTTGAGACCAACTCTGTTTTACTGTTATCTTACAAGTGTTTACCCCTATCTTAAAGCTTAAGCTTCTCAGGTCAAGGACCCTGTCTTTGGTGGTTTATACTTTCTGAAGCAATATACTCCTCTGTAAATAATTGTGTTTGATCATCACAAGACACTTCAATTGGATGTTCCCATAAAAGAGAAAGTTCTTTAAAGGGTACTTTATAGTTAAAACATAACAGAACACTTTTTGAGCCTTTTTCTATGAGGCCTATCAATACATATACGAGCTGAAAAGCTCAAGGCACAGCAAAACACAATCAAGGAAGGCCTAAGTGTCTCTCAGAGCCCAAATTATGGTCATAGCACTGCTGGCAGAACCCTCCAAATTAGGTAAAAAGTGATAAATCTATTAATTATTGTATTTTGTCTATTTGAGACTAAATATCTGGGTTTTTTTTCAGTGAAATGACTATTATTTGTGATATTAAAGATACAGCTAGACCTTTGTTCACTATTAAAGATATTATGATAAGACATGTTAGATGAATTTCACTTTCTCTTTCTCTAGCATATATTTATGTTGTGATTTCAAACTTAGCGGGGCATCAGAATCCCTAAGAAACATTTTAAAGGAGTTAAAATTAAAATAAAAGGCAGATGTTAGTGCTTTGTCTACCCACTGGTGGGATCTGGGAATCCATATATGTGCAAAGCCCCAGAGGTGAGTCTGATTTCTGATGCTCTGCTGAGTGGGAGATCCCTAATGCCCAAAGAATGGATCCTCATGAGGTGATTCCCTACACCTCTTCAAAGTACCTGGTATGCAAGAGGAGGGTCTGGAGCCCCATTCTCAGAATTCAGATGCTCCCTCAATTCATCAGCACATAGTTACCTTATATTGGAAGATTATAGCCCCAAGACCTAGTTACAGAAACAACTAAAATTTTCTTATAACTTTGGAGACAGTTGGAAAGTTGATAAAGACATGTGTCTTTATCACACGACTGTCCAATAAAGTCACATGGGAAGCTTTATAAAAATAATCATGCCCGGTCTCTATCCCAAAAGATTTTGGTTTAACTGGTCTAAAGGAGGCCCTGGCATGAGTATGTTTAAAAAACTCCCCAGGTGGGGGCGCCTGGGTGGCACAGCGGTTAAGTGTCTGCCTTCAGCTCAGGGCGTGATCCTGGCGTTATGGGATCGAGCCCCACATCAGGCTCCTCCGCTATGAGCCTGCTTCTTCCTCTCCCACTCCCCCTGCTTGTGTTCCCTCTCTCGCTGGCTGTCTCTATCTCTGTCGAATAAATAAATAAAATCTTAAAAAAAAAAACTCTCCAGGTGATTTTAATGTCTAGCCAAATTTGAGACCCACTGAAAAGGACAAAATGATAATTGTACAAAGAGCATCAATGAAGTATTTATATAACCTGTTACATTGCCTAGATTTTTGATATCTAAGTCTGATAACAGTATTTTGAGATAAGTAGTAAAATTCTCATTAAGCTGGTGAAGAAGGAGAAAATATGCTAGAGTCTTTCTACTCAAAGCATAGTCCATGTATCAGCAACACCAGCATCACCTGGAAGGTTGTTCAAAATGCAGAATACCAGGACCCTAGCGGTTTTCTGAATCAGAATCTAGTATTTTAACAGGATTCCCCAGTGATTTATCTACGTATTAAAGTTTGAAAGTCCCACTGCTCTAGAGAGGATTCATACCCATGAGGCTTCTCATGGGAGTGAATGACCCTCCCCTGCACACTGCCTGCTTTGCATATGAAACTTGTATCACTTAGTTCCAATAGGAAGACTTCCCTCATGTGAGCATAACTGAAGTGGGGCTATTATCACCTGATCTCTTCACCTTGAGTTTTTCAGTCAAATAACTACATATTACTTAATAAACAGTACATATGTTACAGCATCTAAAATGAGAATGGAATCATCCATAAGAGATTGACTTTTGTCAGATGTCCTGAACTAATGGCTTATGTGTTACTTACTTTGACCTTTGGCCCCGTGTCTGATACCTCAACCCTTGTTTGAACCCTCAACTCCTGGCCTTGACCCTGTCTCTCCCTAAATCTCAGCAGAGCAAAGGATAAAAGGATCTTAATTTCTACATACAGATGAGGTACTTGTGTTTGGTATTAATTCACTCATTGTTCACTAACACTGCACTGGGCGTTATAATCCAAAGATGAATAGGACAGCATTCCTGATTGTAACTAATTAATAAATTAATGAGAGAGATAAACAGTTACAGATCATTACAGCATGTGTGACAAATGAGGATACCATATGTTAGTGAAGGCATAAGATCCATACTTTGTACACTGCTTGTTAGTGTATGAGTTACCACAACATTCCTGCAAGCAATTTGGTAATATGTATTAAGTCTTAAAATACTCTTGAGTGTGAATAGTTTATACATGACACATTAAGGAAACCTTGCAATGAGGATTAGTAGGGAGGATGGGACCCGATTTATATTTTGAAAATTTTACTTTGGCTTAATATAGGGAATGGATTGGAGGGGTGCAAGACTGGAATCGGGAGTTTAATTAATAGGCTGTTGTAACAACCCAACATTTTTCTAATCTAAGAAAAGATGAATAGGGCCATGCTTATGTCTGGCTTCTTTGAACCTAACATGCTTCTAATCTTACCTCAGAAGTACCTTTACTAGGAAATAATCAGAGATGGATAATCACAAGTAAAGTCTACAAAGGTGTTTACTGTTTTGATGTTTGTGATAGTGAAAAACAAAACAAAACAATACCTAAATACCCAACATCCAAGTTATCCTTAAACAAATCATGATATATTAATTTTATAGAATGTAGTCATTAAAATAGTATTTATGAAAAATTTTAATGAAGTGGAAGTAGGCATATGATATAATGTAACATCAGGCAAAATCCTGTGATCAGGGGCGCCTGGGTGGCACAGCGGTTGGGCGTCTGCCTTCGGCTCAGGGCGTGATCCCGGCGTTATGGGATCGAGCCCCACATCAGGCTCCTCCGCTATGAGCCTGCTTCTTCCTCTCCCACTCCCCCAAAATTATCCAAACATCGAATATGGTCTACAAATTCATTCAAACTCTAATCTCTACCTAACTTGTCATATGCCCATGATACTTCCACTGTACTGAAATGCTGGTTATTCTTTAAATGTAGCATATTCCATCACAATCCCATGCTATTAAATAGGTTATATTTATTTTTGTTTATTGTTGTTGTTGCTTACAAAAGTACTTTTTTTACTTTACAGTTCTGAGGTATCCATAACCACTTCTACTCTTCTGTCCCCAAGGACAGCCCAGGTCCCTGGAGTTGTCTTTTATATTAATTAGTTAATGATCTATTTAATTGTCCCCTATAATTTTATGAGCATAAGAGGCAACTTACTTTCCCTCAGCTTAGCTTTGGTGGGTACACTCTACCATAAAACTTATAACTGTATATTTTCCATGCTCATCTCCAATTTCTCATTCAAAGCCTCTTCTTCATGCAGATTAATTACCTTACAGGAATAAAAGACTTCTTGGAGGAGCCAGACCTTTTCCTTTTGAAAATATGAAAGCCACCAAACAGCACAGAATCTATCTTAAATATGCTATTCTGACTTCTTGAGAGAGTGAATAAAAATGTTCAGACATAAGTTGGTAAATAAATATGTTGATAAAATAGAGGAACAATTTTTGGCAAACAGCTTCATGATAAATAAAATTTTCATTATTAAAAATATTGTGCAGAAGAAATTTCTTTCTTATCAGAGAACGAAAATTTTAAGGGGCCTCGATGAAGAGACTAGACTTCAGAAGTTGGATATTAGGGGAAAATGCAATCTTAAAAGAGAGAACACAACTTAAGGAAAAGTCTGAAAGTGGGATATTGCCAAGCATGTTTGTGGAAAGCCAGTGGTGGAGAAATTAGATAGAAAAGTCTATAAAGGGCTAAATTTTGGTGTTTGATGCCCATGTTGAAGTATTAAAACTCTATTTTTCATATTCTAGGGATTTATTGAAGATTTTGTATATAGGCAAAGACATGATTATATCTGTATATTGTAATGATAACTGAAAGTATGTGAGAAATTTAGCAGGAAACAGAACCTAGAGATCTGATAGTTCCTAAATTGATGTCTTCTGTACAGACTTTCACCTGAACTCTAGACCCATAAACTGATCTGCTACAGGGCAGTCTCATATACTTACACCAAACTCATCATGCCTGAAATAGCATTTACCAAAGTTATTTGTTTTTCCCATGAACTAAACTGTACATGAATAGCTGAACATACACATGTAATTTAAAAAAAAATTCTAAAGATGTCAATTTCCCCAACTAATTAGAATTAGGGGATCCAGAGTACTCTACTGGGGCTCTTATGTCCTCGGAACTTAGAACAGTTGAAGATGAGGGATATTACTTGCCAGTTGCTATAGGACTTAGATGTACGGAGAAAAATACAGAAGGCCATGTCTTGAGGTGAACTTCATTTGATCTGGACAGACTTTCCATCCAAGTTAACCTTGTAAAAGGCTAATCAGAAAGGGATAATCTGGGAAAGAAGGGAAAGCAAATGAGGGCAAGGGGATCTGAAGAAGAGGTGGGAAGAATGCCCTGGGGCGAATAAAGAGGAAGGCTCTAAGGATGACTGTGGAAACTCTCCATAGAGGACTTTCACCCATAAAGCATGGCTAGCAAGCATGTCCAAATCTCTGTCCTTACTTGCAGTGTGTTATTCTTTCATCCCTTTTTTCCCCTGCTTCATTCTATTTCAGTTTCTTCTCACTTCCCTTTACCTGTCATATTTGTGACATCTCAATATATAGGCCTTTAAGTTTGAGTTTTCCTTCCACCGATATTGGTTTCTGGTTTTGGGTACGCACAACTTAGAGTTTTCTAGATCAAAAACCACTATGGAAATGAGGTAGTGCTCTACTACACATAAGAGGGCTAAGCCATGCCATGAACCTTTGTCTTCTTGGCTGGAGCGAGGTATCCTCTAAGCCTTTCCCAAATTCTCCCCTGAGCAAATATCCTTTGCCATCAGGCATTGCCTGGGTCATTCTACAAATCACTGACCACTCAGACTTTCAACGCTGAATTTTGCAGGAGATAAGAGCTGTGATACTCTACCATCCACATGCCAAGTGTTACAGAAAACAATAGGGACACAGGGTAACCAAGACTTCTGTCTTTTAGACACCATCTTCCAGGAGTTATCCAACAACAATATATGTCATTACACTATGGTATAATAGATACTATAGATAGATAGATAGATAGATAGATAGATAGATAGATGATAGATAGATAGATAGATAGATAGATAATAGATAGATGATAGATATAGATATACACACACACATATATGCATTACCTATATATTGCATTAATATTTTTTTAAGCTGCATCATGAATTGAGTTCTCAGTCTTGCACACATGCAGTCACTTCCTCTTAGGATAGTCATACTTAGTTCCAGCGTGGGACCAGTGCCTCAGTGTATATGTATACTTACACATCAATGAGTGACCTAATTCCTATTTAACTTAAGCATTTTCATTTGGTGAGTAAATTAGAGCTCTGTTGTACTGGCATTAGATGCATACACTGGACTGTAAATTATGCATTGGTTTTTTTTTTTTTTTTGGTCCCCAGATTTTTACCACTTATTGAACTCACACCCTTATAAATATGAAAGGGAAAGAATTATTTCCCTAGAAGAGAAAAATAAATGCTAAAATCAAGAAAACATCATACAATCCGTATAAAATGGCTGCTTGTAAAGATTTGTGATTTTGATGGCTCCATTAGCAATTCCTCAGTCCACACCAATGAGATCATATGAAAGTAGAGCTATGGCACTTCCACTGACACTTGGGTAGGAAGAAGTTGATTCTTCTTTCTTTCTTTTGTGTTGTGAGTGTTTAAGGCCTTGGTTTGCATTTAGAGCAACTGTGGGTCTTCCAAAATCAGCTCTTCATATTCAGTGAAAAGTAAAGCGTATATTGTAATAATGTTATTACCACTGCCTAAGTCATCTTTACATAGTGCTTGACAAATAACAAACTGGTTCTCTAATATTATGTTATTTGATTATCACAGTAGCCCTGTAACAGCCCTGAATAGAGCTGATATTTTTATATTCTTTTTGCTTATAAGAAAATCTGGCTTGCTAAAGGCCACATGATTGACAAAATCCACAACTGGCAAAATCCGGATCTAGGATTTTCATACAGATGTATAACTATCCATATTTGGAAGTTTGAGAATTCTTGTATTGTTCAATAGCATTTTTCCCATTTACGGTGTATGTCTTCTCTGAGCTCCACATGTCTTTTATTTCCTAGGTTTGTAAGAGGGACAATAACCTACACACTGAGGTTTTCTTACAAGAGAAATATTATTTCAATGCATTGTTCTAAAGAGCTCTATTCTGATTCTGAAGAGAAATAAAACATGCCTTATTTTTACTTTCTTAATAAAGTACTTACAGGAACTAGGAAAACAGACAAAACAAAAACACATCCAAAATAAAGAAAACTTCCATATTTTTTTCTGAAATACTATATCTTGACAGACAACATAGGTCTGTGGATGAAGCCTGAGTTTAGAAGTTAGTTTATGCTGCCAGACCCAATTCCTCCCACCTTGTTCCAATTTTCTTTTTACCAGAAACTCTCATCACCTTTCTCACATACCACAAAATTTATACTTTAATTATTTTGACTTATTGTCTCACCCCTCCAATTTGAATGTAAGTTCCAAGTGGGCAGGGATCTCTCTTTCACCCTCTGTGAACACTAGCATAGTGTCTGTCATATGCTAGGAACACAGTAGTTTGCTGATTGAATGAATGAAGACATGCCTGCATTGGAATTCTCACCTTACAATTTACCAATAGCAGAAATTTAGGAATGTTATTTAACTTTTCTGAGTATGTGTGTGGTGAAATATACATAACATAACATTTTCCATTTTGGCCATTTTTAAGTGTACAGTTCTGTGATATTAACTACATTTGCATTGTTTTACAACTATCCCCACCGTCCACCTCCAGAACTTTTGTCTTTCCCAACTGAAGCTCTATACCTAGTAAACAACAACCCATTCCCTCCTCCTTTCAGCCCCTGGCAAACATGGGTCTACTTTTTGTCTCTCTGAATTTGACTACTCTAAGTAACTCACATTAATGGAATCATACACTATTTATATTTTTGTGACTGGCTTATTTCACTTATGTGTCCTCATACATATGTCCTCAACATTCACCCATGTTGTAGCTTGTCTCAGAATTTCTTTTCTTTTTAAGGCTGTATCATATTCCATTCTATGTATATACCACATTTTGTTTATCTATTCCTCTGTTGATAGATACTTGGGTTGCATCCACCTTTGGCTATTATGAATAATGCTGTTAAAAACATGAGTATACAAATATTTGCTTGAGTGTTTGTTTTTAATTCTTTTGGTTATATACTCAAAAGTAGAGTTGCTGGATCATATGGTAATTCTATTTTTAATTTTTTAAGGAACCACTATACTGTTTTACACAGTGGCCACACCATTTTCATTCCCACCAGCAATGAACAAGAGTTCTGATTTCTCTACATCCTTGCTAACACTTATTATTTTCTTTCTGGTTTGTTTGTTTTTAATACTAGCCATCTTAATAAATGTGAAGGGAATCTTTCTGAATTTTAATAGCTTCATCTATACAGTTAGGATATATACAGAGACTTACTGACTAGCATAGTTCTAGTGCAGAGTTTCTTTAACTGAAAGGAGAATTTCTTTTGTTTACTGTTATATTTGGGAAGAAAAATTCCACATAAATGTTGAGAGTCACTTCCACTTTTCCTGTTATTATCTAAAATTCACTCAGAGTGGCATAGACATAAATCAGACATAACATATAGGAAAAAATAGGAAAGTCTTATTTTTAATTTTTTCTCTTTTCACCCATGAAAGAGACCACTACTGCCTGGATCCAATGGAAAGAGTTCAAATAATTAAAAACTGAGACATAACTTCAGTGATTTATATTTTCTTTTACTGAGAAAGATTTGTGAGGCAAATTAAAGAACTTAGGACCATCTGATTCATGCATAAAAATACTACCCTTTAACTAAAACATGGTATTATTTCAGCTGATCAAATTGTTGATTCGCACATTTTTAAAAATCACTGAAATTAGTTACCTGATTCAGTGAGCTATTATTTGATTGATTTCATCTTACTATTTAAGAAAAGTTACGATTCCCTCTATGAATCTCTCTCCAGAGATTCATGCTTAGTCTAGATGTAATAAACAAAATTTTTGGTGCTTAGGGAACTTTAATATTCAATTTAACTCATTTTAATTCAGCAGAAGTTTATCAAACATGTCATGTACAAAGAAAATATGGAAAACAGAAGATTCAACATGTACTTTTTAAGAGCTTGTGATCCAGATGAGTAAACTGGGTAATCATTATTTTAACAGTTAACAAAATACTGAGAGCATTAGATCAATATGGCAGGATGAATATACATTTCCACTTCTTCATATACCTAAGTTACCATAAAAGAAAAGAAAAATAATATCTACTTATATGTCTAACTATATCTATACCTATATCTACCTATGAGTACAGTAAGAAAGGGAATATGATAATCTTTAACAATTTCAAAGTACTTAAAAGAGGATTAGATCGATACAGAGAAAGGAATACATAGATCTAGCTGCTATTTTGTCTAAAATATCACAAAATAATATCACCATATCTAAATATATCTATATTTAAAATAAAAAATCTATAGTTATTCTTGAAAATAGGAAAGAAGTCTGTAAGTAGTTATATAATTTGAAGTATTTTCACCTCAAATCACTATAGAGCTTATGATAAACATAACTAGAAGCCATAGTCTAGTAGACAGGGATACTTGAATACAAAATTTTCAGAAAACAAAAGAATTACCAATAATTTCAGAAAACCAAAACCAAGAAACTTCGTGAAAGCAAACAACAACTGTAAAAAGAGAACAATGAAAAAGAGAAAGATTAAATAAAACAAACTTTTAAAAGTATCCTCAGCTCTTTGAGAATTCTGTATCCATAAAAAAGGAAATAGACTTTGTGGAAAAGAAAGCTAAGGAAGTTGAGGTGTTTAAAACAAACAAACAAACAAACAAACAAAAAAACACGTGAAACTCTGTAGATGGATTGAACAGAGAATGGGCACAACTAGATAATATCCATGAGCTGAGGATGGAGTCAAGGAAATCTCCCAGAACACGACACTAAAGAACAAAGAAATAAAAAGAATGAGAGAAAAGTTAATAGACGAGGAAAACCAAATTCCAACATCCATTTATTAAGAACTCCAGAACGAGGCACCTGGGTGGCTCAGTTGGTTGAGCATTTGATTCTTGATCTCAGCTCAGGTCTTGAGCTCATGGGAGTTCAGGCCCCACACTGGGCTCTGCACTGGGCATGGAGCCTATTTAAAAAAAAAAAGAAACGAAAGGGCTCCAACAAGAGCAAAGAGGCTGGCATGGGAGAAATGACAAAGAAATCACATAAATTATAGAAGAAAATGTTGGCTGTAACGGCACAATGGAAAGAACTTATGGAGAACCAAGCAAGATGAATAAAAATAGAAATATATCTAGGCCACCCTGCTGAGGTTCCAGAATCCTAAAGATAAAAAGAAAAATCCTGCAGGATTTTAGAGTAAAAAAAAAAAGGCTATTAACAAAAAGGACAAAAATCATCTAGGCAACACTAAGAGCCAGAAGGTAATGAGGCTATCTTTAATGTTATCACTAAAACACTGGTTTTAAACCTAAAATACTACACTTAAACTAATATTCAAATTGTAGACAAAATAATCATATTTTCTGGTGTCCGATGATTCAGGAAGTTTACCAACCGCAGTTGTTTTCTAAAAAATCACTCCTAAGTATAACACAGGAAAGAGAAGTCCAAGAAGTGGGAAATATTAGGCCACCAGAAAAAGTGGTGAGCAAAGAAACCAATAATCCTAGTTAAGTTTAAATATTTGTTGAAGCATAAGGAAAAATCAAACAAGATCAGATTTTTGGAACTAAAATCTCTGGTGATTTTATTTTATTTTTTTAAAGATTTTATTCATTCATCTGAGAGAGAGAGCACAAGCAGGGGTAGCAGCAGAGGGAGAAGGAGAAGCAGACTCCCCGCTGAGCAGGGAGCCTGCTGCTGGGCTTGATCCCAGGATCCTGAGACCATGACATGAGCTAAAGGCAGTCACTTAACTGACTGAGCCACCCACGCGCCCCCCCCTTCTTTTTTAAAGATTTTATCTATTCATTTGAGAGAGAGCACAAGCAGGGGGAGCAGCACAGGGAGAAGGAAAAGCAGACTACCCGCTGAGCATGGAGCCTTCTGGTGATTTTAACATAACATTTGTAGAGGGCTGGGAGTATGACCATGAGGGAGGGAGTCAATTTATAATGTCCTAAGTTTCTTACCTTTTCACAGAGATTACATAAATTCATCTAAATGAATATATATGGATATATAGATATGATTATATATATAAAATTATGGTAAATGATAAAATTATATAATACACCTAAGCAAAAACAGACATAAGGTCAACATAAGTTAAGCCTTTATGAATAATTAATATTAAAAACAAATTAGTTGTATAAATTGCCAAAATCACTAGTGAAAAAAGAATCATGTGGCAAAAACACGTAATCCATTTAATAAAAGAGAGGGAAAGAGAAAGCACAGTAATTTGACGAATAAGTGCAAACATCATTAATTACAAACATGTAATGCACAAAATAAACATGTACAAAATAAAATTATAAATACTTAATTAGGCTTGTGGAATTCAATACCCAATGAATAATAAGCAATTATTGAATTTAATTGATAGGTCTCAAATACCTAAAACATATGGAGCCTATTCTTTACACTATAGAATTGTATGTTATCACACATGAAAGCTGTGTTTGCTATCAAGCCTGTGATATGAGAAAAAGTTTTAAAAAGGCAATTTAGTGGGTAAGACTGCTCTAGTGTACAATAACAAAATTAGAAACTTTAAGCAAAGTGTCAGTAAAGATATTGAAGAGGATTTAGTCCATAGTATCAAACTCTCTATAACAGGAACTCTACTAATTTATTGGCTTATAGGATATTATCATCAGTGATCATATAACTGTTATCAAATATTTATCAATGATTTTGCATTGTGAAGCTCCAAACAAAATGAGAGAAAATACAAATTTCCATATAAATCATTGCTACTAGGACAGAATAAAAGAAAAACTTTTTGACAGAAATTGCAAAGTGGTTATATTAGTGATATCATTTAGACCCTTGCTGACATGGCACAACTCACTCTTCAAGGTCACAACCTGCACATTTTTATTCTATGAGCATTTCTTGATTAAAAGAAAGCATTGTCCTGACATGTCTACTTAGTCCTGCCTTTCCAAATAATGTAATAATAAATAACGACTGCACCCTACCTCAGTAAGTTCTAAGAACATAATAGGGCAGAGAGTTCACTCCAAAGGGTAGTGCTATGGACTGAATTATGTTTCCCCAAGATTTTTGTATGTTGAAGCCCTCACTTTCAATGTGATGGTATCTGGAAGTGGGGCCTTAAGAAGGTATCAGGTTGATGAGGCCATGAGGCTCTCATGATGAAATTAGGTATCTTTATAAGGAAAGACATAAGAGAACTTCTGTTCTGTCCTCTCTCTCTGTCTCTCTCTCATCAAGAAAGGCCATGTGAATACACAGTGAGATAGTGGTTGTCTCCAAGGCAAGGAAGGAAAGGAATCTCATCAGAACCCAACCATTCTGGTTTCCTGATCTCAGACTTCTAGCCTCTAGTGCTGTGAAAAAATAAATTTGTGTTGTTTAAGTCACCCTGTATATGATATTTTGTTAGCATCTTGTGCTAAGACAGGTAGTATCATAAACCAATAAAGGATGAGCAAAATGTTCTGGATCAACTTACTTTTTGTATATAGGGATAAGCTTATATAGATGTACACTCATATATCAAATATATTTTATAACTCATCAGGTACCAGGAAAAGCCCCAACAGGATAGTGTCAGATAATACCAGGACAGGTCCTTAAATGCTAAGCTCTTTGGTAAACTTCTGGATTTCTCTAATCAAGTGGGATAGTATAGATCCCATGTCATATACCAGAACTTCATAAACTGCTCTTGGCCAAATTCCCAGTAGATCCTTTCACCCAGCTTCTGTATGAAACCCTAGAAATGGCTCACTTAACCTATACAAACCCTCAGTAAAAATACAGGTCCAAGAAGCTGTTACCAACATTCTTTCTTTTTCTAGTTTTCACACAGATATAAAAGAGACAACGTCCCAGAGGCACAGCAAGTCCATTAATTCTGCTTCTGTGGTCAACCAAATAGAACGGGATCTTCCTGACAGAGGGTACCTTCTATACCACTCGGCCCTCAGTCATCCTTCTCTCTTCACCCTTGGAAATAAACTTTATCCTTGGAAATAAACCTAGATGCCTATGACTGAGAAATATGCCCTTTTTACTTGAATCTTTGCTATACTTCTTATCCTCATTTCCATCTCATCTCATTTTTCCATGGTTCTATATTTAATAAGCCTCTTGTAGTATTTCTCCTCTTTCTTACCCATGCTCTTTCTATATATATTTTTCTTTTTTTCCAATCCATTTTAACTAACCTAGTTTTTTGGCATAACATTTTTTCTTTCTCTTCATCCACAAATTTCAAAGTGTCCTGCACTGTTAGAAAAAAATGTAACTGGTTGTATCCCATTCTTACTATAAATCGACATACATCTTTTTCCATCACTCCAAGAATGCCCACTCAGTCCTCTAGCTGTCATGACCCACAAAGCTCCAAATGTTTCTTAGACTTGGACTAATAAAGACAACCTGCCCTACCTAGCTAGAGCAAGATTAAAGACCAGGAGTAGAGCAGGATGAATAAGCGGTTGAGGCTGAAGGAGGGAATGAAGTAAGAAAGAAGGGGGAGATGCCCCTCATCATGGAAAGGGTGTCTACTAGCGTATTAGAGAAGACTTGACAGATAAATGGTGAATGTCCATTCCCACTGCCACCATGCTAAAGCCCACATCCCTTCTGAACCCAATTAAAGATGTGTGACTTGAGATATTCTTCACAGAAGTGATAATTTGGTTTAAAAACATTTCCTGGGGCGCCTGGGTGGCATAGCAGTTAAGTGTCTGCCTTCGGCTCAGGGCGTGATCCCAGCGTTATGGGATCGAGCCCCACATCAGGCTCCTCTGCTATGAGCCTGCTTCTTCCTCTCCACTCCCCCTGCTTTTGTTCCCTCTCTCGCTAGCTGTCTCTATCTCTGTCAAATAAATAAATAAAAATCTTTAAAAAAA
The DNA here is from genome assembly GCF_002007445.2 of Ailuropoda melanoleuca. Lineage (NCBI taxonomy): Eukaryota > Metazoa > Chordata > Mammalia > Carnivora > Ursidae > Ailuropoda > Ailuropoda melanoleuca. The sequence continues at coordinate 74,011,698 of NC_048227.1, forward strand.
TTTCCTAAATATGTACACTTTACCATGGACAGCTTAGTTGCAATAACATTAATGAAAAAATAACTCAGAAAATCTGTAGGCTCTTGGTCTGGGACTTACTATAAAATGAAAAAAAAATAGACTTTTAAAGCTCTTATTCTTACCAAAACTCAAAAGCTTCATGTTTTAACATCCAGAATCTCCTGAAAGACTGTGTAAAACTTTGGTTGCTTGTCAATAAGTGATACTGGAACACTGACTGTTACTCTAGACAATACTCTAGACTCCCAGATTCTGAGATATAACTTTGGTCATTTGTCTGACTAACAAAATACGTTGGACTAATAGTTACATTTCACATTGGCTAAGTTTATCCAACTACAAAAAGTTGATAATCTAGCATAGTGAAGAAGTATGTACAGTGATTGGACCAAATGCTGCCAATATTCCAATCTTGGTTCTGACCCGTTCATTTATTTGCTCTGTGACTTTGGGCAAGTTACTTAACTTAGCCTTAGTTTCCTCATCTAAAAAATAACCAGTTGCAGGTACTTAGAATTTTTAGAGAATTTAAGGAGTTAATACATAAATACAACTTAGAACAGTTCCTGGTACATAAGAAGCACTCAATAATTAATTTATCTATTGTTCTTAAGAACATCTCAGTCACTTCCTTTAAATCTACACTGAGTGAGTTCCCCAGGCATCATTTGGTAATTCTGCTCAGTTATTTGAAGTTACAAATTCTTCAATATTCACATTAAAGAGGTTAGCACCTCTTTATAGAAGTCAAACAACATAAAAGCAAATGTCCTGCAACATGGTTTTGTGACCCTGAAGACAGAGAAACCTGGAATCAGAAATTCTGGTGTTTTAACTTAAAACAAAACAAAACAAGTTGTGCCCATTCAGCAGGCATTTTTATTCCTTAATTTCAGCATTTATAAAATATGAAACATAGAGGCTAGCCAAATTGAGAAACTATACAGCATGAGCTTTAAAAATTATGAACACTGGTCATTTATACATAGATTTTGTTATTCTTTAAAATTAAAATCACAGTAGCGTATTTAATCCTTACATAATGACAAGTTGCTGGGTAGTTATGCTGGGAGGTTGTTATGCATAAATAATACATTAATCTGTTAACACTGCTTTTATAATACTGTATTACAATTTACCTTTTTGTTAATATTTGGTGGCACTGCATGGATTTAAGTTAGCAGACATTTGAAACCATTCTCCATTACCTACCAACTAGCACGAGCTCAAGCAACTTACTTAACCCCTCTGTCTACCTCAGTTCCCTCATTGAAAAATGGAGAAATGGCTAAATCCCTTCACTGCATTGTGGTAAGAACTAAATTATATAGTATATGTGAAGCACCTAGAATGGGGCAGGCACCATAGTAAACACCCAAAAATTGTCAGCTTGAAATTGAAATATATTTATTTCTCATTTGTCATTTTTTCATTCTTTATTTTTTTATTTAGTTACATAATTTCACCAAAAAAAAAAAAAATAGGTTAAGGCACAGTGGTTTGGGAACTTACTTGAAATTAAAGTGACTTTTGGTCATTTCCATGATCCATGACTGCCTCTCCCTGGGCACCACTTGTTTGAGTTCTGTCCACCCTGTCTTCTCCAACGAGATTCACTGAGTGTGTACTTTGGGCTCAATGTTGCAGGATCAAGTATTTGAGGATAGGAGGGCTCAAGGTAGCAGATTCTTGGAACCCCTGAACTTTGAGTCTATCAATTTCCTTCCACAGATGGTCTGCAAATTTAGACATGCTGAGAAAACAGAAGGAAAAGCACAGAGATCTTAGATGGAGAAAAAAGAATAGAGAATACAGGAAAAATATGCTTAGAATTAAGGCAGCATTACTTAAAACTAAAGGTAAGAAGAGGAAAAGAAAAATAAGAAAAAGAAAGGGCCTTACCAGCCCTGGCATCTTTTGGATACTTCTGATCAACCAGCCTCCAAGCATTCTCGACTAAGCAAATTCAGATTTATGGCTAGGTGCTGGAGAGTATGTGTTATCCTTCCCTTACTTTAGTTCTCTGGTCATTTTTCAGTCATCAATTCATTCAATACACTGTAACACTTCTCTGGGCTAAATCTTCATTGTATTAGACATTGGGACCAGGAAAATGGAAAGGTGGTTACCAGGAAGAAAAAAGACATGATTCTTGACCTCAAAGAGTTTTTAGTCTGTGGAAGAAACTGAAAAAGGCCCAGAAACATTACAATAGAGCCTTGAGTTAATGAATATAAGTACTAGGGGCTCATAGAAGAAGGAATGATGAGTTCTGCCTGGGGAGTCAGGGACCTTTTCACAGAGGATTTAACCCTTGAGTAAGTTCCTAAGGACAACTAGGTACTCCCCGGCCTGAAATAAATCGTATTTTGTAGAGCATGAGGCATGCAGAAACATAATGTGTTCAGGAAATAGTCATTCACTGTGGCTGGGAGGGTGTATGGGTGGAGGCAGAGACGTAGAGGAAGTGATGAGGGTAGTTGAGAAATCATGTGCCCAAATAGGTTTAATATGTCTCTTTCATCTCTTCCTCCCACCCCCACCCCCAGCTTCCCTAGTATGACTAAATGAGTGATGCTTGGAAGTTTCTGTTTCTGGTTCTGGGGAAGGCAGTGAATCCATGCAACTCTGAGAGAAATGGCCCTGAGTGACCTGAGCATCTGGAAGGGCCATTTTCAGTCTTAAAGCTGGGACAGTTGAGTGGCTAGTAGTGTCAGCAAGTGATTCAGCTGGATTGGGTCTGTTATTAAATTTTATCATGTCACAGCCAATAGTATCAGTAAAACATAAAGCATTACTTAGAAATTATTGTCAGATGGAATTTCTGTAGTTGATTTGTTGAAAATATCCATGTACGCTGCATCAGTATAGATAGCCAGCCCTCTGTGTGTGTGTGCATGTGCATGCATGTTGTGTATGTTAGTTTTTATAGCCTGGAGTCCCCAGGAGTCCTAAAGAACAAGTATGCTCTCTTAGTATTCTTATTTGCTCATATATCTGTATATTCAAGACAAAGGTACAATAAGGGCTTTTTGTGCCCATGGAAGTGTCATAACAAGGATGAGGGGACCAGGAGATGCTGACAGTTTAATGAGACATGTCCAGTTGTTTCTTCTCTGGTGACAAAAGTGTGGCAAGGGCTCAGCTTTTCTCCAGCCAATCCTCTTCCCAGCGCAGGCCTTTAGGTATGGTTGAAACAAACACTCCTTTCTCTTGTGTGTTCTAGTCTAGATTGTGCAAAATCCCTCAATCTGACAGAAAAAGGCAATTCAACCCAGAGAATTCTTTGCCCCTGTTTTCCTGGGACTCTCCCCAGTAACACTTCCTGGAAATTCTGCCTGCCAAGGCTATATGAGAACACTGAATAGCTTAGTAGGGAAGGAAACTGATATGAAAAGTGGACAGGGAGTTGCCAAAAGAGGTCTCTCTTGAATATATGCATAAAAACGTAAAAAAGGCACAATTAACTAACTAGTTTCCTAACACGTTAGGAAATAACTCAATCTCTGACTACCTGGAATCGTATTAAAATAAGAGAAAAAAAATTAACACATTAATTTACACAATATGAGGTGCATATTAAATCTACTGGATAGTGATGCGCCACAAAATAAACTTCCCATATTTCAATATGATTTGCTCTTAAGGTATCAGAAACTAAACCTGAATACACTTTCCATTGGCATCTTATAAAAAGTTCCTACAGAATCTCAGTGTAATAGTTCAGCACCAGCAGCACCAATTTTGTGCAGTTCTCCTGAAAGCTTTCAGCAGTAAATCTCTAAAAATGTCCACTTAAGCAGTAGAGGTCATAAATACTTTGCAAGAGCAATAAAATAGAACAGAATTTTGGAAGTTATAATTTTAGTGGATATAACTGCACTATAAAAGAAAGGCCTCTGGGACCCAGAATAAATGCAAAACTCTGTCTAAGTGAACTGCAGTGCTAACCCATCTGCAAGTGGTAAATTATCCCCAGTCCCAGGTGTGCTGCATTATCCTAAGGGTGTCCAGTGATTAAAGGTAAGAACGTGGCTAAAATCCAAGGGAGCACTGAACATTAATGACGGCTGGAAATTGTCGACAATTTCTCTGGGAGTTTGATTTGGTCCTATTTGCTCACATTAGCCAGGTCCAAAGTTCAACAGAGAGCCTATGATCAGTACAGATACTCCAGTGCAAGAGGCCCAGAGGGTGAAAAGAAGACTTTGGCTCTTCATTTGCGGAAGAAGGAGTTCACACAGATGAAAGTAGGACCATAATCCTATTACCTATAAGCTCTTTAAGTTGCAGCAAAGAACAGACACCTACTGAGGCCATTGTCCTAAAATTCAAATGATAATTGCAAAGCAACATAAAAATTTCATTACATTTGTTCTCTTTCTGGTACATCACTTATTCTCATTAGTACCCATTTGCATATGTGTTCTTTTACAGTTAAATCTGCGTTAGGGTCTTAGAAACTCCCAAAGGGTCAAGGATATGTTTAATTGATTTCCCAAGCTCTTCCCCTCTCACACACACCCATATGCAGATAAAGAACACTGTGCATTGCTGAATGCAAGTGACTATTTCATGATTACATTCATAATTTTTTATAATGTTTGGGTTCGAAAGTCCCCATCTTTTATACTTTTCCACCAAGTTCTTGAATTGCCCCATGCCCCAATCTAGTTTTGACCAGTACAATCTAGAAAACTGATGAGTACAATATTGAATGAAGGTGGCAAGGATAAGAAAGTTACATCTGAGGAGCAGATGAAGAAAATGTTCATGCAAGGAAGCCCAAGCTTCCAATTTTTAATCAACATTTGATTGTGGCCTATTAAAATGCCAAATCACTTTGCAATATTGTGCTATGTCTTCACAGCTTAAAATAGTCACTGTGAAATAGTCATCCCAACCCATTTTCCCATCTGAAAATAATAACACGTTGTACCTTTTGCTGTTGCTTCTAATTTTTGGGCTTTTATGATTGTGTAACTGAAATGTCATCCTCCTGCATCTAAGGGTCACCTTCTAGTTTATTGGAAAATAAAAGAACAAGAGGGTTTGTCCCATGTCAACTCCTGAGTCATCCGCTTGGCAGCTGTTGTCTGTATCATGTGTTCCTCTCAGCCTTGCTTTCTGCATGGCCGTTGGTCACTGCTCTTTTCACTGCTGTTTACTACCTGGAACTTGGGTCTTCTGTGGTGGTATGGTGCCGATTCCAGAAGGCCACACTTTCCATCACTAATCTGTCACTTTGCTCCCATTAATACCTCACCACAAAGTTTATGGCTGTTAAGGATTTTGCTGCAGGTTTGGGGATTGTTCCAAGTAAAACTCTCTAGTTCTCTCAAAAAAAAATAAATAAATAAAAAATAAAAAATTGCCTGATGCCTATGTGGTTTGGTTTTACCCATTGCTTGTTCTTAATCTGGGCACTCCGGAGCTGCAATAATCATCCCACAGGGCATTTCCCAAAGCCTGAGATAGGGAGTTCAAAGTAAGACCATGACAACAGTAAGTGGGAGTTGCAATTGGGGGGAGGAGGGCCCACAGAAAATAGTCTATGGTGACTTCTGCAGTCTGGTTACCATTGAGGCCTTGCAGCCAGTGTGGAGTGAAACCACTGCAGGCTGCTGGGTGGACCTGTGTTGTTCCTGCATACCTAGTATCACTCTCTTTATTCTTTTAGTAGTGTTCTGACTTTCCTTGGGGATCGACCTCCACCCACTTTCATTCCATGTGGTTTAGGTGGGGCTAGCCCAACCCCTGAAATCAGAGGTGAGCTCATGACCCAGATCTGGACAATTGGTATTGTGGTCTGGCCATGGTGATTGATTAATCACTCTTCGCTCTAATCAAAGTAATCCTAGGAATTTTTCTGGAGCAACTCAGAAAGACGTTTTGTTTTGGGGAGTTTTTTCTAAGAGTGCTAGCAGAGAGGGTGAAGTAAGTCTGAGCTTCCATCAGGCACCATAAAATCATAAAAATAAGGCCAATCAAGGGGAAAGCAGGGCAGAGATATAAAGATAGATTGCCTAGAATGATGGCATTTGAGACTCTTGGATCCAGACATGATTAAAGTTGGTAGTGCTGGAATTTTCAGTATGGAAACCAAGATTTTTGTTTTAACTTAAGCCAATTTGAGTTGATTTCCTGTCACAATCCAAAGGTTCTTGAATAATATATTCTTGAATTTCTCCTATGGCACCAGGTCTCCCATGGATACCAGAATAAACACACACACACACACATTTATCCCTCCCAAGGATAAACAATAATTTAAAAAATATTGCAGTCTAAATCCACAGTAAAAGCAGGAAGCACTTTTTTGGGGCAAATATAATAAAATCTATACAGATAGCTTTGTGAACAATAACTATAATGCTTTATGTTATTATGTACAAAGTTTTAGTGTCCATCTCTCGTTTCTAGACAATAATCCTAAATCTCAGTGAAGCAAAAGAAAACAGCTCCATTAGATTTCCATGACAAATAGCAAAACAACATATTTCATTAGTTATTTAAACATCTGTAATTGAAATTAAAATATTTGAAATTCAAAGGCAATTTAATAGTCAGGCATCCCCCCACTATTTCACTCTACATCTCTATAACCAGTAGTTCCTGGTATAGAATTTATTTCCCTGATCCAATTCCTCAGGTAAAGGAATGAGACAGGTAGGGCAGGAGGCTGTTTCTTCCAGTGACATCTTTAATTTAGGTAACTTTAAGCAAGGATTATAAAGAACACAAAAGGGGAGCTTGGGTGGCTCAGTCGGTTAAGCATCTGCCTTTGACTCAGGTGATGATATCAGGGTCCTGGGATCGAGCCCCAACTCAGGCTCTCTGCTCAGTGCCAAGTCTACTTCTCCCTCTGCCTCTGTGATCCCTCTCCCTCTGTGAGGGCTTTTGCACCCTCTCAAATAAATAAATAAAATCTTCAAAAAAAAAAAAGAAAGAACGCAAAATCTATTTACATTTTTCCAAATTCGTTTATGACCTTTCTTGATACACGTATACTCATCTCCATTAATGAAGGAAGAGTGGTTTATATTAGAAATATACCAATGGAGGGGCGCCTGCATGGCTCAGTCAGTTAAGCAGCCCACTCTTGATATCGGTTCAGGTCACGATCTCTGGGTGGTGAGGTCGAGCCTCTTGTTGGGCTCCACGTTCATTAGGGAGACTGCTTCTCTCCCTCTCCCTCTGCCCTTCCCCCCCCAGCTCTCTCTCTCAAATAAATAAATAAATCCTTAAAAAATAAAAGAAATAAACCAGTGGTGGAAGGAAAAGTTGAGAGATCACTATACTACTCTAGAACAGATGGTATTTGTTGAGAAATCTTTATCATTGAGTTAAAGACATAATTATGTTAAATTTGAAAGATTTCCAAATTTTCTTACTTTATGTGGAGAATATTTGTCTAAAGTCTAAATACTTCAATAAATCAGAATTTGAATACTCATAATTATTAACATTTTGTTGGTGTGATGCGTGTGTGTGTTTGTGTGTGTGTATGCCTGGTGAAGGCAAAAGAGGGAAGGCAAGAACCATTGTATTATTTTGGTATCTCTCCCTTGAAGGAGAATGAAGTTGGTGAATAAGAAATGGAATCCCAGTTTGGGTATCAGAAAAAATTATTTCTATTCCAAAAGACTCCAGTCTATGTTTCACATTTATACACTACCAAATAACATGGACTTCTTTTCATGGTCAGCGAGGATTAATGCACTACCTGCCTCTAGGAGCCTGGCAGCAATATGGAAATTGGCTTAGCTAATCAATAGTTGGCTCTCAGTCCAGTATGCATTCTGATTCAACATATCTAGTTTAGTTGTTTTTTTTTATTTAAAAAAAAATTTTTTTATTATTTTTTGTTTTTTAAAAGATATATCAAAGTACTGAGGTATCAGGAACAATGAATTTGTGTCTTCTCCAATACCCCTTCTGCTTTCTGGCACCCCATTTCATTAATTCCTTTTAGCCAATCTAAAGTAGATATAAGGCTTTTAGGGTAAAATACAAAGTTATTTACTTACTTTAGGCATTTTTAACTGCCTGGATCTTAATCCCAGAAGATTGTTGACTTTAGCCTAATCTGTGGTACTAACCATTCTTTGAGATAAAAACCCTTCCCCTTCCCGGGTAAGGAGGTCTGTTCCAGTACCATGAGTTGTTACCTGTTTGGTTTGACTACTCCCCGAGGACTATTTGTTCTTTTCCTAGGCTTCCCCACTTATAATAGGCCCATGACTGGCTCTGCTTTACCTCCCAGAGCAAAATCCAAACACTTTAGCATAATATATGAGAACCTCCATCATCTTGAATTCTGGTTTTATTAGATTGAACTATCTATATTTACCACCCATTCAGACTCACATCTTCCTGGTTTTAAATGTTGAGGAGATCCTTAATTTATATAAAATCATACACAAATATGTGATCATTTTAACTTTTTAGTGATTGCTGCCTAATAAAATATTTTTTATTTTTCCTACTGATGAGTGGGATTCTGCTAATAGCTTTCCTATGTTATACAAGCTTGTTTTTTAGAATAAACTCCACAAGGTCACAGCAAATAATTATTTCAATGTGATATATTCTGTTTTAAAACTTTATAGTTTTCATTAAAATATTCATAAAGAAAGTTGAATTATATAATTTTTTGACCTTTTTGACTTTTGGTGCTAAAGCTAAATATATTTCATAATGTGGAAGGGATAGTAACATATTTCACTTTCCTATTTTTTCAAGTCCATGTAATGTAAGGAACATTTATCCCATGACAGGTTTTGGAGCAAAGTCTTTAGGAAATCAAGTTAAAATAATAATTTTAGAGATAATTCAATTTCTTTTTCATGCATCAATTTGGTAATTTGATATTCTTTTTTTTAAAGGTTTTATTTATTTATTTCAGAGAGAGAGAGAGAGAGAAAGAGAGAGAATGAGCAGGAGGAGGGGCAGAGAGAGAGGAGAAGGAGGCTCCTGTGAGGAGCCTGAGGTGGGGCTCAATCTCGGGACCCTGAGATCATGCTGAGCTGAAGGCAGATGCTGAACTGACTGAGCCACCCAGGTGCCCTGGTAATTTGATATTCTTTAAAGGATCTGTTCTAGCTATAAAATTGTCACATTTATTTGACTATTTTTTAAATAAGAATAGCCTTTGCCTTCCCTTAATGACTGGTTGGCACACCTATCTAACATGCTACAGTGTTTAACAACACAGACTCCCCAAACCAGACCTCTTCCATTTATTATGGTCAGTTAGTTAAGTATTAAACCTTGTTAAAGTATTAAATGTTAAAATGGGGATGATGATGATAATAGTACTTTTATTGCAAAGTTGCTATGAAGATTAAATGAGCTAGTGTATTAAGAGCACTTAAAAATGCTTTGTGTGTAGAAATTGTTAGTGATTTCTTTATCCACTGATTGTTTAATAAGCACCTCAAACTTAAGAGGTCCAACACAGAATTCTGATCTACTACGATCCTCCAAATCTGCTCCTTCTTCTATAGTCCCCTCCTAAGTAAAAAATACTACATTTTCACAGTTACTTGGTCCAAAAAACTACTAGCTATCATTGATTCCTCTCTTTCCATCATCTTTCACATCTAATTCTTCAGTACCTCTTATCATTTGTCAATTTAAATATCTTCTAAATTGGAGAGCTTCTCACTACTTCTATTATTGCTGTCCAAGTCCACAGCACTATCTCCTCGACTACTGCCATGGACTCTTAGATGATCTCTCTGGCCCTACTCATATTCCACTTCATTCTGTCCTCTGCCCAGCAGCCAGTATCTCCTCTCTAAAAGACAAATCAGATCAAATTATCTCCCTGCTAAAAATTGCTTGGTTCTTCCAATAAAAATTAGAATGAAATCCAAATTCTTTATCCTGACCTTAAAGGCTGCATACACTGGCCCCTGTGTCATCCCAACCTCATTCCCTATCAGGTCCTGTACACTCCATGCACAGGATCTTCTTACCAGTGGTTGTCTTCAAAACATGCTAAACTATTTTTTATTGTGGATGTGTTAAAATGTGAGGGGACAGGAAGTATTCTATCGTTCTATGATTAGGTCTCAATCTTTTGGTGAGCCTGCGCTCCTGGACTTTGAACATCACCTTTGCTTCTCATTTCCCTTCTCCTTTTAGGTGGAGCAGGATAGCTGGAGGGAGCTGGAGTTGTGCGTATCCCTTTCCCAACATGGAAGACTGGAGGAAGCTGGATTGGGTATTTTCCTTCTACCATGTAGAAGGCTATTGCTGACTAGAGTTGAGTATTTCTCTTCCCCTAGAGAGGTCAGGCTCAGATAAAACCCCAGCAGATTAGACTGTAGTAAAATAGTTTTTCCAGAGGGATTGCCTTCTTAAGAAGAACACAGGCCCGTAGCATATTTCAAAATGGTTCCTTTCCCCCTTTTTCTGCTGGAAGCATGACAGGATTTTTCTCTGATATTCACTGTGAGGACCTGGTGTTTCTCCTGGAGCCAAAAGTAACAAAAGTGTGGGAGTCCTCTGATGACTGGGTACTCCTGATTTTTTAACTCCCAGGCTCATCCACCCTAAGCCTCCAACAATTTGTCAATTACATTTCAATTTTTCCCATCCTGGCATGTGTTCGTGGGGAGGTTTCTGCTCTGGTATATTGAGAGTCTCTGTATCCTCCATCTGTCTCTTCAATTTTGGGAGCAGCAATTTGCCCTATGATCTCATTTCTTGGACAGATCTGTGTCGTTGGTTTTTCAGTTTGTTCAGCTTTTGACTTGTTAAGATGAGTGGCAAATCTGTGCCCCTTACATGTTGGACTGGAAACTGGAATCCCTCTTCATTGGATGTGTGTAGAGGTAGCTTTTTCCAAATTTGAATTTCTTTTAAGTTCTTTGTACAACTTATAAAGTGAGAGAAAGCGTTGTAGTAAAAAAATGTTATTAACCATTGAAAAAACAAAAGCGTTAAAAGGATTGCACTGAACTGGTATTTAATTCCAGCTGTAGAACTATTGGGCATACAGAGGATCTTCTAAAGGAGATTTAAATTCTGTAATCATATATTTGAGCAGGGGACTTGCAAAATATTACAGTGATATTTACATAGCACTTAGCATGGTTTAAGTGAGAGATTTATTGAACATAAAATCAGGCTACTTGTAATCCCAGTAATATGGGTAAAGAAACCTGGACATAGGAAAATTGAGTAACCATCCAAGGTCACCCTTTGATCACCTGCTATATACTATAATAAATCTGAACATCTGAACATTAATAGTCTTGTTTCTTCCGTGAAAATCGATTCAGAAATATACCTTTCTTAATTGCTTCCCCACAGAATTTATCTCCTACTGATAGGTACAGGATGAATTAGGGCACTTGGAGGCAAAGTTTAAGTATCTCACACCTCAGGCATGTTTCTCACCTATTTCATAAACACAGCCACCATTGGAAACCCCCCAACTACCAGATTCATCAACATATTCGTTGGGGATGCAAAGAAAGGTGTGGAATACGTGGCTAAATTCTATAATTAAGGGCAAATTACTTAATTATTTCACAAAATGTAATTTGAATGAATAAGCATATATATTTATTTATATCAATAACCATGCCTAAAATATCACATTAAAACAGTTCCTAAATGAGGGCAAAGATCCAAAGTATTTTGAGAGCCTGGTAGGTCTCCTATAGAGTTGTAAAGGAGAAACAGGGCGCATAAGTAACATTTCTCAACGATGGTTAGCAGCAACAACAGAGATAAATACACACACTTGAGCCTCCTTTGGCTGCTAAAGGTTTTATTTAATTCAGTCCTTTTACCATGAAAATAGAGTCAGTTCACAACACAGGGCAGAGAAGAGGTGCTGGAAAGAATCCTTTCGCCTTTTGCCAAAATAATGTTACCGCTGAGACAGGTATGATTCTCCTCAAAAGGCTTGTTTTACACGTCATTGGACACTCTCTGATAGTTATTGGAGATATTGATAGTGAAAATGATGTGGGAGAATACGCAAAGAACCTAGACAGTATAGTGGAAAGATAACTCAATAGCTCAAAATCTATAGTGTAATATAAGAATATCTGACTTTAAAGGACAGACATATTTTAAAGCACTCATCTCCTTTATTGTAACTGTGCTTGCATCAATGTCTGTCTCTCTCCATGGGCCTTTCTAATGGCTTACATCACGGCTTTTTTATCTTTGTTCTCTCAATTTCCAATCTAAGTTGTTTGCCCTCAAATTTGTAACCACAAAAATGTACTAAATGAGTAAACGAACGAATACCTGCATCTGTAAGTCAAAGAAGTATTTTTTCTCCTTTGGTGAAAATTATTTAGCATTTCTGAAGTTTTTGGAATTTTTTACTCTTTTATCTAATATAGAGAAGAGTTGCCACCATTACTTAGAAACATCATAAGTAGTTGATAAAATAAAATACAACTGCTTAAAATTATTTTAGATGATTAGGATATGATAGGAAGAAAGCATTGGTATAATAGAAAAGGGAACAAAATGTTGAAACTTGATACTGAAGTTGCTTTTTTTCCCAAGCACAGTTAACACAAATCCATGAATTTACCATTGCTTTCTACTCTCAAGGAAATACAAATTAGTTAAGGATCATAAAACCAACATTCAGCTTCATGTTTGTGGGTTGAGTTGCTACATGGAATCAGAATGTATTTTCTGTGGCATAATATTTTTATAGTGAAGCAGCCAAAATACCACAAATGCATAGCACGAGCTGCAAGTATTCTGGCCCTTCCAGGCATTTCTGTGGCTTGGCGTTGATAAATGTAGGTGAGATATAGGTTGCAGTTAGGATCAAATTACAACAAATACGGAGTTTTCCAAAAATATAAGAGTTGCTAAAATAGCTTCCCTATTACCTTGGGAGAGGATTCCTGTCCATCAACAAGCTGAGACTTCAGAGCAAGTTCTCGCAACTGGATCTTTTGAGCCCAGTCAAAATAAAAGCAATTATAAAAGACCTTACCCTCACATTTCCACAATAGCCTTGTGTGGAAAGCACTAATACACAGTGGGACTTGCTTTTCCCCCTTCCTTCTTATTTCTTAATCGGGTATTTTTTGCCTATTATTGAATTTAAAAGAATTGGGTGATCCCTTAACTTCAGAAATGATCAAAAAGTACTAAGACAGGGGCGCCTGGATGGCGCAGTGTGGTTAAGCGTCTGCCTTTGGTTCAGGGCGTGATCCCGGCGTTATGGGATCGAGCCCCACATGAGGCTCCTCTGCTATGAGCCTGCTTCTTCCTCTCCCACTCCCCCTGCTTGTGTTCCCTCTCTCGCTGGCTGTCTCTATCTCTGTCAAATACATAAATAAAATCTTTAAAAAAAAAAAGTACTGAGACAAGTGTGTGTATTTATTCCATAGAACATTACTTTGTTGGCCCACCTAATAATTATGTTTATTGCTTATGTGATTTCCTAATGTATAGGTAATCACTTATAAGCATGCAATATGTCCATGGGTTTTTTTCCTTTGTATTTTTCCCATCAATTTCTCCCTAATTTGGTTACATCAGATAATGACATAATGTAGCTCGGAAAACACAGTGTGTGGCACATACGATATGCACAGTACCTTGTAGATATTAATAAGACATCTAAACATAAGATACTTCTTAAGATTAAAGAAAAATAGAGCCTCTGATTTTTTTATATACTCACATGATTTTGATTTGTTCTTCTGGTATAATAAATGTGAAGTATATTCAGTAATTCTCCAATGTTATTACCATAGCTGCACTGTAGACTTTCAACTATTTTTTGTGATTGATAGTATAACATGAAATTTGTGTTTTGAAATAATGTGGCTTTTCTGAAGTTTTTATGTTTTAATGTTCATCATTTCTTATATGGGTCAATTTCTCAGTATTCTGAGAATATATCCTGATAATAAGCATTTATGTGGGTTTTGACGTAGCAACTAAGACTCTTGTCTTCATTTCAAACAATGAACCGAATATTATGGGGTCCATATATTTGGATCATAGAAAATTAAACTGTGCTATATTTAGTTCTACTTTATAAGAAAAACATTTAAAAACGGTGCTGAAAACGATACTAAAACTTTTAGATTATTCTCACAGAATGAAGCCCTCAACACATCATCAATCATTTTCTTTTGTTTCCCATCTCTATGATGTCCCTTCATACCACTTTCAATGAACTCCCTGTGGATATTTTGACCTTAAGACAACTGCCACCATTCTCATAGCTACACAAAAAGACATTTATTACAGTCAGATCAATGCAAAACTGATGCAGTTAAACCATTTTCTAATTAGTTCCCTTTCCAATTAATCTCTGATGAATGCTTTCCACTAATTCAAAGGTTCCAATCAACTGATGTTTTGTTCTTTTGTTTTTATTTTGACAAGGACAAACTGAATTTCTCATTGCCCAGGAATACACTTGCAACCATCACAATTATTTCTATTTCCACTGGTAAATATTTCAGCCCTGCAGAACATTTAGTGATGAAGGACCTCTCATGTTGGAAACAGTAGAAAGACAGTTACCACATAGTCTCCTTTCAGCCTTTGTATTGAATATTTCCATTAGCAATGTAGAAAATGGTATAAGTTGCTTGTAATCAAATTGAAAATGTGAATCAAATGGGACAGGATAGATATTGGGCAATGAAACAGCTTTCTAACTTCCACACCACATATGTGGCCCTATGAAGTCTGATGGATTCTAATGATTCATTGCCTCCTGATATTGGAACCAAGTACTTGGGTCCTGAAGTTAAGAAAGAGTCTGGGTAGCTCAGACATAGTTTTGACAATGCCAAAACAAGCTTGGAAAGGGAAACAGTTTAACCAAGGATTTGGCAGCATAAAAACCCAACAAATATGTTAATTGATGTTTGTTTTAATATTGAACATAGTCAAATCCTTTTTATGTAAAACCAACCCATTAAAGAAGACACCCTCTGAAGGAGAACAGTTGAGCAACAGAGGTCAAAATGTCAACTGAGCTGTTCTTTGTTAGAAGTCACAAAAAGAGGCTGAAACTTTTTAATGAGGGTTCAAAATGAGATGGAAGGGAGAAGTATATAAAAATTATGCTTCCCTTTAGATTGCATATGTCAGCATTAGTTACGATTTGTAGGGTAAGAAAATTGTCCTCACCAAATTTTGGTGCTCAAAGGCTGTAAAACATAAATGTATTAGCCAAACATCTGCAAAAGGCCTTTAAAAGACTAAAATATTAACATTTTATTTTCACAATGAGGATCCATATATTTGTGAAATGTTATGCACTGAAATTTTGGTTTTGGGAATTCATCTGCATTGAAATGAACCTTGTTTTTCTCTTAAGACTTTCTCTGGGTTATAATTACCAACATGTTGTGAGATATATAAATTCAGTTGATAAAACCATGGCAGGTATAGGTACCCTGCTAATTCGTAAACATATCCATTATATTGAAAACAAACAGACAAATACATTATGTTTGATACATGACTGGCTACAGTTCATTCTATTGTTAAGTTCTACTAATCAATACCTCCTGATAAAACAAGGTGAAAGTTATATATCAGAAAACACATATCAAAGCTAATAGCACTTTCATTTAACTGGGAATGAGGTGGAACGTAATTATGATGATAATAATAATAACCATGTATGGAGAACCCACTCAATACCTGGCTCACAATATTGGCAATTTGGATATTCTCTTTTATTTAATTATTAAACAAATCTTAAGGCTAGTATTATCATTCCCATCTTATAGATAAGGAAACTTGTTAAGCAGCCTGTCCAAAAAAATCACACAATTAATATGAAGTCGAAACCAAGATCCAGATCTGACTGTACTAAAAGCCTATGGACTTTTCACTCGGCAATCCTGCCTAAAAAAATAATAATAAAGTGAAACACCAGGGCTAAAGAGAGAATATGATATCTCTGGTCAAGCCCATGTTGTGATTTCATGCTTTGAGGTCATATTCTCCCATTCCCATCCCACTCCAAACACAGCAGTTATAAAGAAGCATTTCCAGGGAAAACAATTAAATAATAAAACCAAATTAGAGAAAATTCAGACAGAGATCTCTGTGGACCTGAAGTGGAAGAAAAATCACCAAGGACTAGTGGGTATGTGTGTTTGTACGTGGGGGTGGGGGTAGGGTAGGTATGATGGTCATTTGTTTGTGCTCAAATCTATTCCCTGCCTTTCTTCTGTCTATATCGCAGGTATCCACATTTCCCAGGCTCTCTTGACAGCTGGCTTTGGCTAGGTTGGGCCAATGAGAAGCAATAACAAGAAATTGGAGAACAGGAAAAAAAGGAAAAGCTAGGTTATCTGGCCTCCTATCTCTGCCTCCCTGGCATCTGGCAGTGACTGTGTCTCTCTAGTGGTTCATGGTCTTGCCAGACCCATTCCTCCCATGGTCCCACCTACCCCCCACCCAGGGTGGTTCTGGTTTCTGTCCAGTGGCACTGGTGGCTAGTCTCTGATAACAGCAGCTACAATGATGTAAGACATGGTGCTGGAGCAGATGTCCTAGGATGGAGGAGAGACTCAGAGGAGAAAATTGTAAGCAAGAAATGGATAAACAGAGAGAGACAGACAGAGAGAGAGAAGAGAAGAGAGAAACAACCTTATCCGGATGAGAATCAAAACTAAAATTTCAAACTGATTAGAATTAAATAACCCTTAGAGAGGCTGCCTGAAATTTCAGGATGTTAATACACTATAGATAAAATGGGGAGCAAATAGAACAATCTCAAATAAGCTATTATAAATCTATAAAATTAAGATCATTAAAGAAATAACAAGATCAACTAAAAAGAAAATTATAGGAAAAGATTGTGAAACTAGAACTGATGGTTATGAAAAATAATAATTGGTAGAAATAATAGATATATACCTCATTCCCCTCAAATCTTGAAATATCAGAATTATCAAATACATATTATAAACAAATGTAATGACTACGTTTTATGCCACTCTAGTGGGTGGATCCAAACAAATTTAGCATACTATCATTTCTCTCCTTCTGATATTACCATACAGCAGGTCAATTCATTAGAAACTGAGAAGAACCAACTCATACTGGTGGGCTCTCTTACTTAACCAAACCAAATGTGGTGTGAGGACATTTTTCAGATTTTAAATGCCTATGGGTGACATATCATGGCCTTTGCTTTGAAATATGTGCAAGTGGAAATCAACTCAGCTATATCTCAGGTTGCCAACCTTTGAGGATTTACTGTTTATTCATATACTGTAGAGGATGATAGATCGATTGACGATTGATCGATCTACTCATTTATTTATGCCTAAAGGCAGTCCTGGAATTGTCTGATGATACTAGTGTGGCCAGCCTCTGTTCCCAGAGGCTTAACTATCTTTTTATACAAGGGTCCTGGTTTGCATCCTCAATTTCACAATAAATGTATCAGTTCTATCATTTACTTCACTTTTGTAAATAAATTGCATTTCTATAGATCAACAATACAGAATATCTGGATTGCAAACCTGTGCCAGAGAATAAATATTCAACTATTTTTCATCCTATATTTATCAAAAATCCTATTGAGAGAAAACATATTTATGGAGGGAAACATCAAAGAGAAATAATTCTCTAGTCTAAGTGGTTTACTTAATTCGCCCTGCACCATTGGAAAGCCGTAAACACCAGAGTACATTATCATAGCTCCCTACAGACCTATTTTTACTGAATTGTACATTGGCGTTGTACACTAGACCTGTACTGGAGGACTGCTGTAAGAAAAACAAAATGAAAACCTTTTTGATTAGGGTAGGCTAAACTACTTTAACAAATAGATTCAAACATCTATAAGTGTCTCAAACACAGCAGAAGCTTATTTCCCATTCACATAGCAGTCCAAAAATGGGTGCTCCTGGCAGGTGCACCATTTTCATCCATGCTATGATTTGGGACTATTTTGTGGCTCTGTCATGCCCTAGTTACTCATCATCATGTGCATCCAACTGGTAGAAGATGATGGAAAGTCTGGTTAAAAGCCTTAGGCAAAAATAGCACTCATAAACTTATGCTCACTTTCCGCTGGTGGGAATTAGATAAACAGTCATACGTCTTTGGCAAGGAGTGCTGGGATGTGTGGTTCCTAGCTAGGCAGCATCTTCCTATTGATGATTATATATCTTGGAAAAGCAGGATAAAATTTGGTGGACAAAGGTACACTCTCTGCCACACTGTTATCTGTTCTAATCACAGCAATGTGTAGAGGACATTGATCATGACTTTTAAAAAAATAAATGTGTTAAGTTTCTTTCAAACATACGCCAGAGTAAAATTTTCTTTCCTTAAGAAACTGGTATACCTTTCTTTTTGAATGATATAATCATGTAAATGATCATGATTTTGTTGGTTGGTTGTTCAATTATTATTTCCTTAATTTTCTGTTTGCTTTGATGTAAGGGAAGCTTAAATCAAATTGTGGTTAAAATTTAATAACTGTGCAAGATCTTATGACTTGCATAAAAGAAAAATAAAATTCATGTATTTATTGTATAGGTATTATATGAACATGGTAAAGCACTCAAAAGGACAAAATGATGTCAACATTTGGGCACCTCTTCCCAGAGCCAACAACTTTTATAAGGTTCTTTAGGACCCTTCCAGAGCTATTTCCTGCATCTATGATTACATGCAGCTTTTTTTTTATCATTATCCTAAAACATGTGTTTCCTCTATCTAAACACGCACATCTTACATGTTTCTTGTTAATTTTATTCCTAATTATTTTCTCTTTTGTTGCTGTTTTAAGTGGGGTCATGGGGCCTTTTCTCTATTACATATTTTAATTGTTTATTATATAATAGGTGAATGCTGCTACTAGTTTTCAGCTGAGCCTCAGGTTTTACAAGTATACAGGGTTATAAAATCTTCTATAATAATTATAATTTTATCTGATCTTAACACTTATATTCCTATTCTCTTATTTAAGTAGCGAGTACTTCTAGAACAATCTTAAATAATAGCTACGATAGCATATTTTTCTTGTCCCAAAGTAAGTGGGAATGTTTTGAGAGTTCCCCTTTTAGCGTTTCTCCATTGGTTTAAGATTTTTTCCTTTTTATTGTAGAATTTATTTACTTTATATTTAGTAATTTTTAATTCACTTTGAGGGCTATTTGCTATCAGGTTTGGTTATAAAAGTGATGCTAAGTTGATTAAATAATTCAGAAATTTAGTTTCTTTTTCTATGCTCTAGAGCACTCAAACAAATTAGAGTTTTCTGTTCCATACACGAAGAAATTAATCTTGGCCTAACGCTGTCAGGTAGAGAGGGTACTTAAACAATATAAATTCTTTCTTAGCTTTTATGGCAATTGAACTACTTATTTTGGAGGTGGGGTTGCTTTGTAAATATATCTTTTCCTAGAAAAACTCCCATTTTATCAAGATTTGCAAAGTTACTTGAATAAAGTTAAGAAACATCATGTGGTCCCTTAAACTTCTCCCAATCTATAGTTATTTCCCCCTTCTCAATTCTGAATTATGTATTTGTGCTTTCTCCTTTTATTTTTCCTTGAAAAATTGCTTACCCAATTTTTAAATAACTTGTTCTTGGATTTATTCAGTAGTTCTATACTTTTTCTACTTTCTTGTTTATTAATTTTTGCTTTTCTCTTACTACTATATTCCTTCTACTTTTCTTAGAATTATTTTGTTGCTGGGGCACCTGAGTGGCTCAGTCAGTTAAGCTTCTGACTCCTGATTTCAGCTCAGGTCACGGTCTCAGGGTCATGAGATCGAGCCCCGTGTGGGGTTCCACATTGAGCGTGGAGTCTGCTGAAGATTCTCTTTCTCCTTCTCACCATCCCCCTCCCCACATGCATGTTCTCTCTCTCTCAAAAAAAAATTTGTCCTTGTTTTTAATTTTTTTTTAATTTGCCCATAGTTTTTTAGTTGACACTTTTTCATTGTTACAAAAGGAAAGGTGTTGAGGATATAGAAAGAAAGGTTGTGCACACAAGGGAACACAACACAGCATGACTTTAGATTTCAGAAAGCAGTGAGCATCTCTCTGATGGTTCTTTGGGGAAATCGGAAAAGGGGGAAACCAATAAAGAGACAGACCAACTTAGAGACAAAAAGAGGCTAAGAAATGGAACTCCTTCCTGGAACCACAGTAGAGAGGCTAAATGAGGTCTTCATTTCCTTTTCAGGGATCATAAAATCCTGCCCGCTGCTTGCTCTGGAATCCCTGCTCTCGCTCCACCTCCATCTGTGCCTCCTCTGTTGCCTGCTTCAGATGGTGGGCCTTCTTCTTTCTGGCATCTGCCACCTTCTCAGCTGCCTGCTTCTCAGCTTGCAGGAGCTGCTGGCTACCCTGGGACTGGCCATTTCTGTCGTTACAGCTGATGCTATGTCAGATGCTGTTTTTAATTTTTATTATTGAAGTGTAATTGACATACATTGCTGTATTAGTTTTAGGTGTACAACATATTTATTCGACAATTCTATGCATGACACAATGCTCACCATGATAAGTGTAGTTACCATCTGTCACCATACCAAGTTATTACAATATTATTGATAGTTGTTCCATTCTAACTCCCTAAGATACTCACTTCTTTTATTATTATTATTATTATTATTTCTTCTTTATTAGTATAAAGGCTGAGAATTTTCCAGAGTTTAGCTATACTTCATACTTTCTGATATAAGTGTTTTCATGTCATTTTCCAGGTATTTTTCATTTTGGTTTTGATTTTTCTCATTCAAAAAAGGTTTTGGTTGGGGCACCTGGGTGGCTCAGTCAGTTAATCATCTGCCTTCAGCTCAGGTCATGATCCCAGGGTCCTGCAATCGAGCCCTGCATTGGGCTCCCTGCTCAGCTGGGAGTCTGCTTCTCCCTCTCCAACTGCATCATCCCCCCCCACCTCGCCCTGTAGTGGCTCATACTCTCTTGCACACACCCTCTCTCTCAAATAAATAAATAAAATCTTTTTTTTAAAAAAGGGGTTTTTTTGTTTTTAATTCGTAAGTGGAAGCATTTGTCATTTTCCAACTTGGTTATTATTTCTGTTTGTGGTACGCTGTGATCAGAGAATGTTGTCTGTATTATTTCTCCTATTTTGCATGTGTTGAGATATTATCAATGTCCTACATATAATTAAATCCTGTAAATGGTCACTGTACTTGTAATAAAGGCACATAGTTTGTTTCCAAGGTAATCCAGAGTTTGTCATGTTAGCATTATCTCATCCCTTGTGTTGTTTTATTTAGGGCTTCAGTATCCTTAAAAATCTTTCTCTAATAAATGCATCAAGGACTAAGAGGAATGAATAAAAATAAGGTATCAATATTGTCTGTTTTCGTATGTGTTTGAGTTTGTTTTTGCTTTAAGAATGTCAATACTATGTTTTTGGCAAAAAGATATTCACAGATGTCATATTTTCACTGCAGAGTGCACACTGTCATCATTAAGGACTCTTCTAAGTTTCATTTAGTGTTTGTGTGCCAATTTCAACCATGTCTGATATAATGATATATGTCCTTGTATTTTATTTTCATTTGTTTGGTATGTTCTTTTCTATCATTAAATTTTTGATCTTTCTGAGTCACATTGTGTTGCATAGATCTCTTGTTTTTGCTGGTTTTGCTTTGTAATCCAATTTGAGAATGCTTTTCTCTTAATTGACTCCAGTTCATTTGCATTTGTTAATATGACTTTTATGTTTATTCTTAGCTGTGTCATCATCCTTTATATTTTGTTTTCTGTTTTATAATATATGTTAAACTTCCCAATGTTTTATTAGTTGTATTTTCTTCAGCTCTGGTATGTTTTTGGGTACACTGTTAAACACTGCTTAAAATACATTGTGGTATAACGTAGAGAAAAATAAATATTTACATAGGTAGATGTGTGGACACAGAATATGTACATATTTATGTACATGTATCCATTTATAAATTTCTCTGTCAAATAAAAAATTTTACATTGCTCATATCACAAATGGCCAGAGGAACAATTCTACAATAGAAAGAACACTCAAATAAGACTCAAAAAACCTGGCTTCTTGTTCTGGGTCCTTCTTGTGCTAGCCAGAATACTTTAGGGATATTATTAAGTTTCTCTATAATGTTAAGATAATATTTCTCTAATGGTGAAATTCTTTAAAAGGTAAAGTATTTTTAAATGTACTTTTAGAATTACCAGCTTTGTCTTTATTTTTTTTTTATATTTCTCAAATAATCACCCAAAACAACAAAATGAAAAGTCAAAACTTTAACCTTGACATTGCAAGTGAATGTGATTTGGAAATCTCCATAGACACAAGTTCAGAAACACAAACATTCTATAACCCCACTGTATTTTATCAGATTAGTGACCTTCTGCAATGATTTTGACATTTGCCCATTCAGAAGTCACCCTGATGGTGCATGTAATCCACATAAATGCTTCTGGTGTGACTTTTAAGTACAAATGACAGAGGCACCTGATGATCACCATGATGAGAACACATTATTGAGTCTGTTATGCAATGGTGGCAGGTGGCTGTAGACCTGGAAAGAAATAGGGTGGGAGGTCCTACATCATTTAGAATTAGTCATGTGGCTGCAGGAAGAGGCTACATGTATGACAACATGAAAATAAAATAGCAAATGTTCCTCACACAATAAAGAAATGAGAAGATGGGTCAGAGTGTGAAATGTAATGTGAGCTTAGCTGGTGTCTGGGCTAATATGTCATCCCTCTGTCCTTTGCTGTGCCTCAAAATAGAAAACAAAGGCCACCGGCACCTCCTGTGCAACAATCTAAATCTACATTAATTTACAATCTCAGTTCCCTTGTCACCCCAAGAACCTCCTGGGCATAAATCATCTCTGTAATGTTACTGTAAATAACAGCCCACTGGGCTGTTGTAGATTCATTAACTTCTCACTGTTTCTAACACTCCATTTCATGACACAGGGGATCTCCACAGGCATAAAGAAAAAGGTTATAAGTCTCTTTAAGCACACCTCACTGTACATTAAACGTAAGGCTGCACTCTTCTTTTAGATATTACAGCTTTTAGAGGTAAATTAAACTAATTGTCTATAATAATTGGAAAAATTATTGTATCTCTAAATTAATGTGTGTACAAGAAAAACATATACCTTGGAAAATGCAAGATACTTCTATTGAATTAAAAATTTAAATTATACTCAAGGGTAGAAAGAAGGTAGCAATTATTTAGTGCCTTCTAAGTGCACTTAAATGTGCTCTCTTTTTGTATCCTTACAGCAAGCTTGCACAGAATGCATTAATGTTCTTATTTTAGAAGTGAGAAAACTGAGGAACAGAAAGGTTAAGTATGTTTCCTATAGCCATTTAGCTCAGGAACTGCAAATACAGGAATCAAGCCATGGTGTGTCTGACTCCAAAGCCCTCCCTTTTCTTTTTTCCAGTGTATCACGCTATTTTTCTCTAGAGGTTATTATATAAGAGATACCAAATTATGCAATGTAATGTACTTAAAACAGATAATGCAGGGTCTATTACACTAATTATCTTTAAAATTAACAGATTCGAGTTCACAAGTATATGCAAGACAAAATATGAGGAAAGGTTTAAGACAGTAGTAAGGGACTGAAATAAAATCAATATCAAATCTGACTTACAAAATTCAGAAAAGAGCTCATCACAAAGATGACATTTCAAATAATTTTTAAAGGATTGGAAAAAATTATAAAGAAAAACTGCATCATTAAGCATATCTTATAAATTGTACAAAGTTGGATGTGCTCTTTACTTTCTTTTGTAGATACATGGCCATTTTACCCGGTGTGTTTTCTGAAAGAAGTCTTTGGCAGATAAGAAATTATTGCAGGTAAGATTCATTACATCTACACTGAAAACATGTCTGGGAAAAATTTGGAGGCTTTTTTAAAAATGAGTTTATCATATTTGTATATTAGCCAAATTTAAAGTAACAAATCTGTTCTCATTTATAAAAGAACACACCAAGAAAGGATTCAACAAACCACCGACCACGAAGAAGAATTTAGCAGAAAGGTATGTCAATTAGAGTTCTAAGGTATATATTACAAAGTGTTTATATTTAACTCCTGGAAAGCATGTTGACATGTGTTCTTGGGAAATTGCACCAGCCATCTAAAATTCAACTGTGTTGAGGTTTGGGGTTAGGATTGGACTCAAAAGACCCCCAAAATGGGTAATCTTTAGGAGAGTGGGCCAAATTCTTACACACAACTGCCACTGACATCAGGGAAAGGAATCAGACTTCAGCAGAAGGTGACCTTGAATAATTTGGAGCAGCACTTGTCCCCAAATCCACTATTAAATTCATTTAAAGTGAACTTAGCCCACAGAAGAAAGCAAAGTCATGTTTCAGCACCATGTATAAATAATATTCTGCATCTGTAGGAATCCCTCCACAACAACATGAGTTAGTGAAAGTACTGCCATCTGCTTGGATTACTTCTCATGACAGGAACCACAGTACTCTCCAAAGAAGTCTAGAGCATGGTGAGATACTTCTTGTTATGGAATGATATCTTCTATTTAATTTTTTAAAAAAAAATCATAATTTCCTAACTGTTTATGTTTAGACTAAACTATATTTTAACTTTTTCCAGGGTAGCTTTCTTTTTTGTTTAGTTTTGTCATTTATGTTCCCGTGTGTTACTTGCTTTTATAAATATATTTTCATTGATGTAGCAATGGCATTGCCTCTTTCTTAACTGCAAAAGAAGATATACAGGTTTTCAATGGGATAAGATAATACGTACTTATTGCTTATTTCTTTGTCTATTTCTGCCACTTTCATATATCTAGAAGCTGAACACAGTGGCAGCTGAGAGCAACATTTAATGTTTTAAAGCACACTGAGCAGGTGAAGTGCATTTCTGTAGGAATCAGGAAGTTCCATAAATATGTCTATGAACAGTAGATGTGCAACGGAAGTTCCTGACCAAATTCACATCTACAAGCATCCTGTTCCTTTGGGGACCTCAACTCTTGCTCTTCTCTCCTTACTCTAAATGCTCCAGACAAACAGAACTGCCTTCAGTTCCTATCAGTCATTTCCATTCTCACCTTTAATCCTTTTTATGTGCCTTTACTCAGACACCACCTATTTCAAATGGCTAACTCTACTACTAACCATTCAGATTTCAATCTAACCATCATCCTCCTCTTCCCTACTACTTTCCCCCATGCCTCCCAAGAGGCTTAGTTAAAAGCCCTTTCTACTACGGTACCTTACATACTATCCTTCTTCAGCACTTAAAATTGCCTGCTTACTTCTCTGAATCCCACCTCTCAATGTAAGCTCACTGAGAGAGGCACATTTTGTTGGTCTTGTTCATAATCACACATCTCACAGTGTCTGGCACATATCAGGTAATCAATATTTACTAAATGAATAAATGAGTAAGTGAATGAATGAATGACTTTCATGCAGTACCTATACGAGGTATGGCAAGGTATATTTGCTAACTTCATATATAATGATTGATATTCCTTAAATCTGTTGTCATTGTGGTAAGCAGACAAATAATATGCAACAATATCACAACTTTTTTTTTAAAGATTTTATTTTTATTTATTTGACAGAGATAGAGACAGCCAGCGAGAGAGGGAACACAAGCAGGGGGAGTGGGAGAGGAAGAAGCAGGCTCATAGCAGAAGAGCCTGATGTGGGGCTCGATCCCATAGCGCCGGGATCACGCCCTGAGCGTGAAGGCAGACGCTTAACCGCTGTGCCACCTAGGCGCCCCAACAATATCACAACTTTTAAACAAGCCAGATAATTGGTAAGCAATTTGGGCCTTGGTGGAATTACCTAAACAGGTAAGATTTTTAAAATTAGCCTTCCTGATATTTCTAAATTTATCCAATTATTCTAAAGTGCATCTGGTCTAGTCTTTCTTAAGTTATTAAACATTCCAGAGTAGTTCAACAGGAGATTAAGTCCATTGAACATGTGTACTGACTCCTTACCCTGGCCTACAGTGCTGGATAGAAAAGCTTCAGGACCACACACCTGAGATAGTATTCTTTTTCAATACTCACCCGTAACTATGCCTAGCCAGAATGTTTGTGACTGCTTCTCGTTGATAGAGTTATGTCAGGCATCTAGCCATATAGATCACTTTTAAAAGCTCCAGTGCACTCCTGGCTAAATACTGATGGATTGGATGAGACATCTTTAACCTTTACCATTCTTTCTACTTTCTGACATCTGTGAATGACACATTCAAAAATTTAATGCAATTTTAACTCTCAGATAGACTGGAATGTAGAATATTTTGGGATCTTGGGGCTAAGGAAGGGGAAGAAAAAGATGTTGGAATTAAAAAAAAAAAAAGGACTGTGAATGGAAGGGGACCAGGGCAGCAGGGGAGTAAGGTTGTCACATATAATGAAGATTTAGTGCTTCAGCAATAAATATAATTCAGCTAGAAGAGCATGCTGCCAAAACACTGTGCAAGAAATACCCCCAAGGTATCCAAAGGGTCTCTTTAAATCCTGTTCACTTCACATTGCATATTTGAACACAGACAGTTGGAGTTCAGAGAGCACACATCTGGGTCACTGTGCAAATCCCCACTCTCCTTTAAAAAAAAAATACATACGCACTCCACCTACTCTAGACTTACTCTACTGCTGAGTCTGCCAAGGAAAACGATTCCATTTTGGAATACAAAAGCCAAAACACAAAGTGGAACCAACCCACATGGAGTCATGCTCTGCTACTTTATGTATCCAAAGAAAGAAAAATATTCAAGGCACAAATTCCCAGATTACTACTCCCACAGACCACTGTACCTACGATTTTTTTTAAATTATCATTGTCTTCTCCAATGAGGACCAGAAATCTTCAAGAAATCATGAGCTTTAATAAGAATATTCAGCACCATCTACTTCTCTTGCACTTAATGTAGAATTAAGCTCTCTATCGTAGTTTGGCATATATGCTATTTGTACATTATTCTTAGGTTCATTCTGATGATGTAAGGAGAAGGGCTTTATAAACTTTAAAACGCTACCTCTGTAAAAGGGAAAGGCTATATGATTATAAGTTGCTTTCCTTTCATCTATACTTTATATCTTGATGCTTTAATACAAGAAAGCAAATATGCATGATTGTCTCATTTTAAGATTCTCAAGCCCAATTCTGTACATGTAAATTGCTGTATGGAAATAGATCTTCTGATCTTGAACTAAAATATATCCTATGCATTTCTCAAAATTATTCAATTAAAGAAAAAATGGTATATAAGCAGGTGCTTGCTAAGGGAATTTCACAATTATTATAGTAACAGAGAGAACTAAGCTAAAGCAAATCAGCTGTTCTTCCAAATGGGGTGATCTAGGGTATAAATTAGTTTTTGCAGGTTTTTTAAATTTAAATTGAAGTTAGTTAACATATAGTTTAGTATTGATTTTGGAGTAGAATTTAGTGATTGATCACTTACATATAACACTCAGTGCTCATCAACACCAGCGCCCTCCTTAATGTCTATCACCCATTTAGCCCATCCCTCCACCTGCCTCCCCTCTAGCAACCCTCAGTTTGTTCCCTACAGTTAATAGTCTCTTATGGTTTGTCTTCCACTCTGTTTCTATCTTATTTTATTTTTCCTTCCCTACCCCTATGTTCATCTGTTTCTTTTGTTTCTTAAATTCCACATATGAGTGAAATCATATGGTATTTGTCTTTCTCTAACTGACTTATTTCACTCTAGTTCTACCTATGTTATCGCAAATGACAAGATTCTATTCTTTTGATGCTTGGATTCATATATAAGTTCTAACAGTTTTTCATAGAGCCTTTGGAGTTTTTATTGTATAGTATCATGTCATCTGCAAATAGTGACAGTTTTACTTCTTCCTTCCCAATCCAGATGCCTTTTATTTCTTTTTCTTACCTAACTGCTCTGGCAAGGACTTCCAAAACTATGTTGAATTAAAGTGGCCAGAGTGGCATCCTTGTCTTATTCCTGATCTTAGAGGAAATATTTTCAGCTTGTCATCATTAAGTATGATGTTAGTTGTGGGTTTGTTATATATGGCACCTATTATGTTGAGGTATGCTCCTTTTATACCCACTTTGTGGAGAGTTTTCATCAAAAATGGATGTTGAATTTTGTCAAGTGCGTTTTCTGCATCTATTGAGGATATAATAGGATTTATATACTTCACTGCATTAATGTGGTGTACCATGCTAATTGATTTGCAGATGTTGAATCATCCTTGCATCCCTGGAATAAATCCCACTTGATCATGGTATATGATCTTTTTAATGTATTGTTGAATTTGGTTTGCTCATATTTTGTTGAGAATTTTTGCATCTATATCCATCAGGTATATTGGCCTGTAACTTCTTTGTGTGTGGTGTCTTTGTCTGGTTTTGGTATCAGTCGTAAAAATTGTCTGGAAGCTTTCCCCTCTTCTCAATATTTTGGAAGAGTTTGAGAAGGATAGCTATTAAAGCTTCTTTAAATGTTTGGTAGAACTCATCAGTGAAGCCATCTGGTCCTGGACATTTGTTTGTTCTGAGGTTTTTGATTACTGATTAAATCTCCTTACTAGTAATTGGTCTATTCAGATTTTACAGTCTTTGAAGATTGTAAATCTCCAGAAATTTACCATTTCTTCTAGGTTGTCCAATTTATCGGCATATAATTGTTAATAGTAATCTTATGATCCTGTGTATTTCTTTGGCATTATTTTTAACCACACTTCTTTCATTTCTGATTTTATTTATTTGATCTTTCTTTTTCTCTTGGTCAGTCTAGTTAAAGGTTGGTCAATTTTGTTTATCTTTTTGAAGAACCAGCTCTTAGTTTTATTGATCTTCTCTATTATCTTTTTAGTTTCTATTTCATTTATTTCTGCTCCAATATCTATTGTTTTCTTTTTTCTACTAACTTTGGACTTTGTTTTTCTTATTTTAGTTTCAACAGGTGTAAATTTAAATTGTTTGAGAATTCTTTTGTACTTGAGGTAAGCCTAAATTGTTAAGAATTTCCTTTTAGAACCACTTTTGCTGCATCCCATATATTTTGGTATGTCATATTTCTGTTTTTATTTGTCCATAGGTATTTTTTTAAATTTCTCCACCGATTTTTTTTCTATGACTCAGCAGTTTTTCAGTAACATGTTGCTTAATCTCCATGTATTTGTAGTTTTTCCAATGTTCTTCTTGTTATTGATTTCTAGTTTCATACCATTGTGGTCAGAAAAGATGCTTGATATGATTTCAATCTTCTTTAATTTATTGAGACTTGTTTTGTGTGATCTATCCTGGAGAATGTTCCTTGTGCACTTTAGAAAAGGGTGTATTCTGCTTTTTTGAATAAAATGTTCTGTATATACCTATTAAGTCCATATGGGCTAATGTGTCATTTAACGCCAATGTTTCTGCATTGATATTCTGTCTGGATCACCTATTCATGTAAGTGGGGTGTTAAAATTCCCTACTATTACTATATTACTGTCAATTTCTCCCTTTAGATATCATAATATTTGCTTTTATATTTTGGTCCCTCTACGTTGGGTGCATATATATTTATAAATGTTATGTTTTTGTTGAATTGACTCTTCTATCATTATGTAGTACCCCTCTTTGTCTTTTATTACGATCTTTGTTTTAAAGTCTATTTTGTCTGACATAAGTATAACTCTGTCAGCTTTCTCTTTGTTTCAATTTGCATAAAATTTTTCCATTCCTTCACTTTCAGTCTGTTTGTGCCTTTACTTCTGAAATGAGTATCTTGTAAGCAGCATATGGATATGTCTTTTTTTTTTAATCCATTCAGCCATTCTATGTCTTTTGATTGGGTTATTTGGTCCATTTACATTTAAAGTAATTATTGATAGATATGTACTTATGGCCATTTCGTTAATTGTTTTCTGGCTGTTTTGGTAGTTCTCTGTTGCTTTTTTCTCTTTCTCTCTTTTGGTTTGATGATTTCCTTTAGTGTTATGTTTAGATTCTCTTCTCATTTCCTTTTGTGTATTTACTATAAGTGTTTGCTTTATGGTTACCGTGAGGGTCACATATACCATCCTTCATAAATAACAGTCTATTTTAAGTTAATAGCAACTTAACTTTGAACACATTCCAAAATGCTACACATTTACTTCCTCACCCCCATTTTATACTTCTGATATCACTTTTCACATCTTTTTATTTTATGTATCCTTTAATTATTGTAGTTTTAGTTAATTTTACTACCTTTTTCTTTTAAACTTCTTAGTAGCTTTATAAGTAATTGATCCACTACCTTTACTATATATTTACATTTTCCAATGAGACTTTTTAACTTTTGTATGTTTTCTTGTTATTAAATAATGCCATTTTTTTTTCAGCTTAAAAAAGTCCCTTTAAATGTCTTGTAAGACCACTTTAGTAGGGGAGCAAAGGCTTTTGTTTAACTGGAAAACTTGTTATTTCTCCTTCAAATTTGAATGATAATCTTGCTACTGTAGAGTATTCTTGCTTGGATTATTTTTTTTCCCCTTTCAGTACTTCAGATAAATCATGCCACTCCCTTCTGGTTTGTGGTTTCTGCTGAGAAACCTGATAACCATATATGTTTTCCTTTATATATAACAATTTGTTTTTCTCTTGCTACTTTTAAGATTCTCTCTTTGTCCTTTTTGACAATTTAAATATATTGTGTCTTGGTGTGACTCTCTTTGGCTTCACTTTATTTGGAATTTTCTGGGCTTCCTCAGTGTGAATATCTTCCCTAAGTTAGGAAAGTTTTCAGCTGTTATTTCATCAAATAAGTATTCTGCCCCTTTCTCTCTCTCTCTCTTCTCCTCTAGGACCCCTAAAATGCAAATAATATTCCACTTGATGTTGTTGTAGAGGTCCCTTAAGTGATCTTCATTTTAATCTTTTTTTTCTTTTTGTTGCTTTGTCTAGATGTTATTGTTTTATATTCCAGCTTGTTCATCCATACTTCTACTTTATTCAGTCCATTGTTGAACCCCTCCACTGTACTTTCAGTTCAGTTACTGTATTCTTTATCTCTCTTTGTTACTTTTTTATGTCCGTTACTTCTGTTTGTCACTTTTTTATGTTTCCAAATCTTTGTTGAAATCCTCACTGTGTTCATCCATTCTTCTCCTGAGTTTAGTGAGCATCTTTATGGCCATTGCTTTGAATTCTTTATCAGGTAGTTTACTTATCTCCATATTATTAAGTCTTTTTCTGAGGCTTTGTAATGTTCTTTCATTTGGTACATATTTTTCCCTGTTTTCTCATTTTGCTAGATTCTGTGTTTGTTTCTATGTATTAGGTGAAACAGCTACCTCTCCTAGTCTTGAAGGAGTGGCCTTGTGTAGGTGATAATCCTCATTCTACATCGTCCTAGCTTTTGGTCACCTCTCAAACCTTTGTGATTGTCTAAACTGCCTGATTTATTCTTGACATCCCCCATTGTTGGGAAATGTCAAGACGTGTTGGTGATCCAAAGGGAGCATTCTTATTTAGCACCTAGTTCAGAATGACTGGAAGTCAGATCCTCAGGCAGCAGTGTTTCAAGTATGTAAATATATTTAGTCTTGTGGTCCACAATCATAATCCCTGCTGGCCTCTAGACCAGAAGATCTGAAGGAATCCCCTGGAGAATTGTTGCCAAAAAAAAAAATGGAGCTCTTTTCTAGGAAGTGACATCAAGCTGCACTGAGGCCAAGGAAGTGTACAAGGATGGTGTCTCCCTGCTTGTTTTCTGGAAGCACCTCCCTAGCTTTTAGATATGTGGGAAACCTGAAGCCTGTTCCTCAGGCCAAAGTTCCAGGCTAAATAAATAGGTCTTTTTCATAGGAAAACTTGGGTTGTGTTTTAGTCTGATATTTTTGCAGTGCCCTGGGAGTGGTAGCCTGCCAAGAGCTGTCTTTCTAATTTTTTCAGTCCTGTGGAGCTCTAGAATGCCAGCCCTCTTGACCACCAGAGCCAAGCAAAGAGGTATCCCCGTCTTTTTTTTTTAATAATAATTTTTTATTATGTTAATCAACATACAGTACATCCCAAGTTTTTCATGTAAAGTTCCATGATTCATTACTTGTGTATAACACCCAGGGCACCATGCAGTACGTGCCCTCCTTAATACCCACCACTGGCCTATCCCAATCCCCCCCCAAAGCCCACAGTTTGTTTCCCAGAGTCCATAGTCTCTCATGGTTCATTCCCCTTTCTGTTCTTCCTTCTTCCCTTCCTTCTTCCCTTTCTTCTCCTACCAATCTTCCTATTTCTTATGTTCCATAAATGAGTGAAGCCATATGATAACTGTCTTTCTCTGCTTGACTTATTTCTCTTAGCATTATCTCCTCCAGTCCCATCCATGTTGCTGCAAATGTTGTAAAATCATTCTTTTTGATGGCTGAGTAATATTCCATTGTATATATGGACCACATCTTCTTAATCCAATCTAAATTGTGGAAGCAGCCAAGATGCCTTTCAACAGACATATCCCCTGTCTTAATCATGTACTCCCACTGGCTTTAGCAAGGCAGCTGGGACATGTTCACCAGTTTCAAAAGGGCATCAGGAAAATGTCTTTTCTGCACATGTCCATGGGCTTTAAAAATTCAGTGGGAGAATGCCTTATGTGTGCATGTGTGCCACATGCCTGGAAATAGAATGACATGACTGCTTGCACTTGTCAGCCCCAGCCAGGGGCCCAAGGAGTTTTCAACCACCCATTCTCACAGACTTAGCTAGGGGGAGATTAGAAGGACCTCATGACCATTTGCAGTTGTCCACCCAAGCCAGGGAGCAGAGGAGCACTGAAACCACCCATGCTCTCTGTTCTCAGCAAGTGCCACCACCGCTCACCTTTGCCCATCCCAGCAAGGCAGTGAAAGGCACCGTGTCCAAGCTTGCACACCTGTGTTAGCAAACTGTGTGGAGAATGCAACAATGGCATCCCCCCTTGACTCTATCTCCAGGGAACATCTCCAACGTCCACCTTCCCTTTAGTCAATGCCCCCAGATCAGCAAATGAATCGCCTTCACATATAATACAGGCACTTTTCAAAGTGCTGTTTTTTTCTGGGTCTTGGGGTGAGTAAGACCATACATGAATCTTCCAAGAGGAGAATCCCAGTTTCCTATAGCACTTTAGGACTCCTGGACATCAGCTCCATTGACCTTCCAATGACATTCTTGCAGCTCATCTTTTTGGGGCAGATCCTTGGGGCCAGGGTGCCTGATCTAGGATACTAACCTTTCACTCCACCAGGAGAGGTATCTTTGGTGAAACCCCTCTCTACTGTGTATTGCTACATGGGGATTGGGACTTTTTGTGAGACCACATCTCTGCCTCTCCTCCCATCACAATGTGGCCCTTTT
This sequence comes from Ailuropoda melanoleuca, assembly GCF_002007445.2. Taxonomy (NCBI): domain Eukaryota; kingdom Metazoa; phylum Chordata; class Mammalia; order Carnivora; family Ursidae; genus Ailuropoda; species Ailuropoda melanoleuca. The sequence goes on from NC_048227.1 coordinate 74,045,069, forward strand.
AGCCTTTGTTGTGGGGGCAGTTCATCTAGTTTTCAGATCTTTTTCAGAGGGAAATGATCTACCTATAGCTTTGGATTTGGTGTCTGTGAGAGTAGGTGAGTTCAGTATCTCCTCCACCAACAAATTGGTCCCCCCTGTTGGGCACTTTTAATATCTCCAGTTAAAATATGGAAGAACTAAGTTAGAGTCAAAATTTTATCCTTGGCCTATGCAGGGTCCAGAGGCTTCCTCTGTAATCACCTATGCATGTTTTGGACATGTTGGCTTACATTAATAGGCAGAGACAATTCATAAAAAAATTTGACAACTATATATTAGATTCAATTTTGAACCTATTTCTAACATTATTATGTAGTATAACTTGATAGCTTACTACATATTGAAGTTAGCCTGTAATCACTTTACCATTTGACCTCAAAATAAAAGAAATCATGTTCATATAAAATATTGGAAAAGCTTTAGAAAATAAGGATTTCAGTTATACACAGAGTTTGCAGGTATTTTTTAACTCTAAGTTAGGTAAAGCAAAAACAGATTGACCTCTAGTAAGATAAAACAAAATAAGGCTCTAGGTTTCAAATAATTTTATAATGGTTGGAGAACACTTTCTAATTTTATCAACTATGAATTTCTAAAAGGAATCCAAATTTTTAAAAAAAATCAGGAACCATATTCAAAATCTTGCTTAGTCTAATCAAAATAAAATTCACTATGGAAAACATTGTGTTTATACTCTTCTAACAAACAGTACTGTGGTTAATTAACAACTATCATATCTACAGTAGGTAAAATACAAAAATAATCAACATACAATTTCTCATTCTTGAAAGAGAATTCAAGTCCCATATATATTCCAGTCTCATATATTCTTTAACCTTCTTGTGCCCTAAAGAGTTTCAATTAACTCCAAAATAACTAAAAATTTTCCTTAGCTATAACAGAGGTCTATGAGCCAAAAGTTCCTCGAAATCACACAAATTCCTTAATTGTACCAATAAAAATTCACATTCAGTAGTTTTGGATGGCACTGGAATATTCATATTTTTTAAAACTCCCCAGCTTTTATCCTATGTAACAATCTGGTATCAGTGAGGGGAGCTACATCTGGAAACTCCTGAAGTAGAACATTTCATTACCTGACCATGCTGATGAACTAGGTATTATATTTATAGTGCAAATAAATCTAACATCAACAATTTACAGATAGAATTTTATGGTGGATTAGTTTATGTGTGATAATGCAAATCTTATTTTAACATGATAAATATTGGGATTATTGTTTTATTCTGGATCTTCCATCTGGTATTAGCCAAATTCACCACAAACACCACACTGACTCAACTACAAAGTAATTATCTTTATGCTGTAAAAAACATTTTCTGTCTTACTTTTAGTTATTTTACTAGTAATCAATATACCAATAGCATTGATAAAAACATAAATGAATCAAGGTAATATATAAAAAGATAAAATTGGACAGGCTTCATATAACTAAACAGAGAAGTTTGGGCTTAAATGTAACTACCAAAGGTTAAGTTCAGTTTTAGAGAGGAAATGGACATGACTGAACTTGTGTTTTAGAAGAGCATTCAAGAGGCAATTGTGGAGGATGGACTTGAGGGGAAAGAGATTAGCAGCAAAAGAAACAATAAGTAATAGGTGACGGGAATCAAAAGTCATAACAGTGGGGATAAAGAGGCAAAGAATAATAATAACTAGCATTAAATAATGCTTACTGTGGGGGCACCTGGATGTCTCAGTTGGTTAAGCATCCAACTCTTGATCTCAGCTCAGGTCTTAATCTCAGGGTCATGAGTTCAGGCCCTGTGTTGGAGTCCACACTGGGCATGGAGCCTACTAAATAAATAAATAAATAAATAAAATTAATAATGCTTACTGTGTAGTAGACAAAGTTTTAAGCACTTTATACATATTAACTCATTTAATCTTCACTATAACACTATGAAGTAGTGTTATCAATTGACTTTTTCTGTACTTTAAAATAACAAGCATTTGTTTAGCACACAAGTCACTAAATTGCTAGATCTTCTGATTTGGCTAGCATTACACATACTCTTTAGTCAGTTGCCAGGTTGGCTGCGGACTGGCTGATCTATGATGGCCTCAGTCAGGAAGGTTTGTCTCTAACTTACATTGTGTCTCTGTCCCCAGAGCACTGGCTCAGTCTTGTTCACATAATAGTTGGGCAAGTTTTCAGAGACCAGTAGCATTAAGTGCCTCTTAAGACCTGATACACACAATATCTTCTTCACTCTATTGACCAAGCAGGTCACAGTCCAGCCCTGATTTCAAGATGGGAAAATTAATCTCATCTGTTGCTGATAGATACTGCAAAATTACATTGCAAAGGGAAGGGTAGATTGAGGAGGAAAAGTTTGTGGCAATGTATATAGTCTACTTTAGGTAGGTATTATTATTATCATGCCTATTTTGTAGATAGTGAAACAGAAACACAGAATTGTTAATTAATTTACCTTAGATCATTCACTAAACAGTGCAGCATCACCGTTGCCAGAGGAACTGACCTATGTGTCTTTAAGGTTTTAAAAAAAGGGTGGATGGCTAAAGAAGTATTAGGAAGAAAAATCAATACGATTTAATGATTAATTAGATTGGGAGCAGAAAGTCAGAGAAAGAATAAGAGAGGATCCAAATTTGGAAAAGTGGTGATATTATTAAGAGGTGATAGCATTTGTTGATGATGCTATCCAAAAATTAAGTAATATAGCAGCATGATTAAGTCCTAGACAGGGATAGGAATAGGCCTAATAAAAATGTTGATTACACATTAAAGACTGAGCTGTCTTCAAGTTATTTAGGTGGACATGTCTAGTGAGCTACTGGAGATAGAGTGTTTCGCTCAAAAGAAAAAGATCTGGATAAAGATACAGATTTGGGCTCCATATAGTTGGTCTGGTAATTAAAAACCTGTGACTAGATGAAAAGACCTGGAAAGATTTTTAAAAGAAGACCATAAACATAGTTCTGGAGAGGCACAGAGGTAGTGCTGAGGAAAAGGAGCCTTCCAAGAAATTTTTAGATGATTAAACCAAGAAATAGCAATATCAAAAGCAGTAAGGTAACAGTAAGGTATTCCCACTAATGGGAGATGAAGCAATTTGTCTTCCACTAAAAAAAATCAGAAAATCTACATAAAGTATTTTAAAAACGAAAGAATCACATCCTTAAATAAATCAGAGAACCAACATGATAGTAATGGATCTAAAATAAGGAGAGAGGCCCATGAAAGTAAGGACAGAATTTAGGGTTACTTTATCCTGAGAGAGTTTGACAATTACAAAGAAAGCTTCTGAGAGTTTGGGCTGTGCTTTTGACAGCCTCACAGGTCTAAGAGAACTAAAGTTGAGTCCAGAGTCTACCAATGGAAATGGCTTCAGTGATCCTTTACACTTCAGTCTGGGACCTTACAAAGCTGCCCTTTAGGTATAAGAGTAAACCAAAAATTGACCATTCTCAGAGCACTGCAGTTTCTCTGAATCACCTGTCTCTTAAATTAGATTAAAGAAATTTATTAATGGTGTATCACCCTTAATATCACCAGGCATCCTCCAGAGCATAAGCTCTTGGCAAAAACACATGCAAATTTAGATCCTTTTTGTGACATGATAACATTGTCCTAACCTTCAGGTTATAGCTACAAAATACTTAAATTTGAGATCCTCCACATAATCAAAATAACCAGTCATACTAGAAGACAAGGCAATATGAGCAAAAGCAAAACAGCAATAAAAAAGAAAAAGCAAACAACAGAAAAAGACCCACAGGGGATTCAGAAAATGGCACTCACGGACAGAGATTTTAAAATAACTTCAAATGCTGTCCAAGAGATAAAAGACAAAATAGAAATTGATGAAAGAACTTGAAAAAGCATCCAGATAGAAATTCTAAAACTCAGAAACTCAATAAACAAAATTAAGAATGTAATAGGTGGCTTTGCCAACAGATCAACACAATTAAAGAGACAATTAATAGCCTGAAAGAAAGATTAGGAAAAGAACAGCCAGAATAAGAGCTTAAGATGTGTAAGATGTGTAAGATACAAAAAAGTATAGAGGAAACAACGGTAAGGACTACATATAATGTTTTGGAATACCGGAGAAAAGAAAGTTACTTCAAAGAACAGGTACTTCAAAAAGATAACATCCAAGTGACCAATAGACATTGTTAATGTGTTTAACTTTACTAATATTCAGGAAAATGCAAACTGAAAATACGATGAGATAACCACTACATATCAAAATGACTAAAACTTTAAAAGACAGAAGTACCAAGTTTGGCAAGAATGTGAAGTAAGAAGAATTCACATACCCTTCTAGACATGTAAGGAAAAAAGGAAGCCATTGATGAACAAGACCTAGGAATTGGAAAGAAGCAAATACCCAAGTGGAAGTTTACTTGTAAATTATCAGAGGAGAAATCTACCTTTCTTTTGAGACGAAGAAAGGATGTATAGAGATATAGATTGTTTTGGAGCCAAAATTTTGAGGAAGTTCTGAGTGTATTCTATGTTCTTTGTCCATGAAATTGAGGCCATTGATTCACGGGAGGAAAGCAAAGCTGGGTTAGAGAGTTTTCAAATGTTGCAGAGAATTTTAGAATGGCTGTCATGTTGAAGTTGGAGTTGACAAGGCATATGTAAAAAGGTAACAGACTACTGAGAACTAGGTGTATAATGAAAGCAATGCAAGGTGGGTGATTCCAATTTTAGCATTTTAGTGATTTCTATGGTCTCAGTGAGGCAGGGACTATCTTGGTTTATGAAGTCTGTCATAAGTATCATTCTAGGTGTCTCTGAAGTCAATTTCTTCATTTAGTGAGAAGTAGAAATACTGTACTCACTGTAAAGGAGCATTATACATCTATTCAGAAACAACTGTACGTAGTTATACAGAAAAACATGCCAAGAGAGTGAAAACAAAGCATTTATTTACATTGAATCTGGACTAGAGTGGTGACCTTGCCCATGGAATGGTGTTTAATCCACATACTTGCCTAGAAACAGTTGGCATTTAAACTATTTTAGGCACTCTAGCATCCATGTTCCCTAAAGCCATCTCAAGCAAAATGATGCAGGTCCTCAAATGTTACTAAACTTCCAGCAAGAGAGATCCAGCCAAATTCCTTTGTGGACCATTCTAGTTTCTCCCATTCTCGTGGCCTGGGCATACTTTCTTACATGTTTCATGGTCTATTTAACTTTCCCTGAAGTCTGGAAAACCTCAAAAGCCTGTTGACAGCAAGGATTTTTAAAAGTCTTTCCTAAGACAGCCAAAACTATAGCTTATAGCCAGCACAGAAATGATTTTTTACAAGCAGACCAGTGATATAGGTTTCCCTCCCACTCAATTACATTCCCTCATTTCAGTTCAGCTTTGCATATGAGTTTTACAAAGCTGAGTTTGACGAGATGAAATGTTGTTAGGAACTAAAAGGCAGGATCATGGAAACACCTCACCAGAGATACATTTAATTAAAATGACTCACCATAACAGCAAAAGAATAGGCAATTTTGTAGGCTGTCTCCCAAACTTTCTCCTTACCTTACCACCAAACCTCATGTGGTCTTAAAAAAAAAATCCCAACAAAGGGTAGATAGAGTCTTGAAAGGAATACATGTTAGCTTGGTGCTCTTTTGCATTTTGTTATCCCTCTAAACACCAGAACAGGCAGGACCAAGTTTGGAAGCCCAAGAGACACTTTCAACAGCAACCTTATCTTGTTGGAAAGTTTGCTCTGAGGTCACATGGGGTGAGCCAGAGCCCAGCTGACAGTGTGTCAAAAGGCCTCAAGCTAGCAAAAGAAAGCACTATGAGTGCACAAAGGTCGAGCATCTTTGGAAGTGGGTAAATTGGAACAATATGATATGCCTTGTCTAAAAACATATCCCATTTTCTAACTGCAAAAAGCAGTTTGTGATCTGGATTCTTAGCAGCAGAGGAAATGAAAATGAATAAAATTAATTTAATGTCGGAAGTGCTGGATTTTTGTAGTTGCTGCTCACAGTGGCATTAAAAATGAAAATAACAAAAGCACATGCCTAAATATATAGACAGCAATTCCTTCAAAACCCTGAAAACTTTGGGCAAGCCCAAACAGCACGCACCTACCATCCAATTCAGGGGGAACCAGGACAGCATTGGATTTCACAGATAGCACCACAGACAGCTATTAAGCTCTAATTCGGTGTCACATTTCTGCCCAGTGCTGGCTGACTACTAGCCCAATTTGCTGGCTTCACTCTCTCTGTGTTTCTTCATTGTTTCAAACCAGGCAGAGACTTATCTTAATAATGGGTCAATCCTCAGCCAAATGTGTTCAATTGAAGGCCACCATGGGAGAATGGCAGGATATTGTCTTTCCAACAGCAAGTGAATTGCAGGCAGCTTAAGGCAATATCCATTTCACTATAATGCTGGTTTATGTTACAGTCCTTTTCAAACTTCTAATTGCTCTGTATTGCTGACATTTATAGACATGCCCTATTTTAAATGAAAACACAACACTGAGGTCAGGAGGAGGTTCTGGGACAGCAGAGACCCCAGGTGAAGCCAAAGGGGGAAATTACTTTAAAACTTCTAAATGCCAAACATGTTTGAGAAAAGAAGGAAAAAAAATAAAGTCTTGGGGCAGAAAAAACATTAATCATGGCCCCATGGTATAAATTAATAATAACTATATTTAATTTTCCTATGTAAACATTCTATGGTTGGATTATATAATTTTTAAATGAAAGCAAATATTATTCATTGGGCCTGGTAAGTCTGGTAAGTCTCAGTTTATATGGAATAACTTTGGATATGATTTTTTTCTCCCAATTTCACTTTGATTTGTTAAAAGCAAACACACCAAGCTAACAAAGTTTGTCAGCTGCTTTTGGCAATAATGATATGTTATGAGTCTTTCAGATTATTCTAAAAGTTACAATGAATAAAATAATATATCACATTTATGTGGGACTTTTCACCTAGTATCTCATAGGGTTTTATAAACAGTAAATCATTCATTCCAGAATTGGAACTAAGGAGTCTCAAATAAAGTTCTAATAAGTAATTTCTCCCAGGTAGCTCCAGAAGAAAGGCATATAAAGACTACGATCATTTTCATTTGTTCATTCATACATTCAATCACTGAGTTATTGAGTCATTGATACATATCCTGAGCAAATATTTATGTCATGTTCATGTATATTTAACACTGTGTAGATTTCAGGCTCTATAGAGAACTATTAAAGAGCTTACACTTTAGTTGGGTCCTGGTTAGGAAATCAATTGTTTAAGATCCTACTCTAAATTGCCAGAACAAATTCTTTTCAACATTATGCTTACTTAACTCCCTATGAATGTCTTATTGAGGAATAAGAAATTATCAAGGAATATTCAACAGTACTGATTTCTTTTTACATATTATATATATTTATAGAAAAAATTTTAGAAAAAATAAAAATCACCATTTAAAATTTAAAAATCATTATTAATTCCACTATGCAGAGATAAATATCGTTAACAATTTGGCACACAGATTTCTTGTCTGTTTTTAATTTTTCTGTGTATGTGCAGAATATATCCACTTTTTACATAAATAAGATCATGCCACACATGCCAATTTATAATTAACTTTTTCTCAGTTAATAATACATTATGAATATTTTCCAACGTGACTAAATTTGAGTTTTTGGCATTATGAAGTCAGATATAATGACCACATGATTTTTGTTATTAATTCCACTTCAAGTTGTGAAGGACATTAAACTAAGTCAAATTCACCTGAAGAAATAAAAAACACAAGTAAAGTTAACTACATAGATAAATATAAGAGATAGTATAAATGTATTTTTTGTTTGTAACTCCTTTTTTTCCTGTGGTCTAAAAAAACCTGGAAAATGGAATAATTATAAACCTAAGTTGATAAACACACAATGTAGAGATACATGACTATACAGCATTAAAAAGTGGGGAAACAGAACTATATAGGAACAAAGTTTTTGAAACCCTATCAAAATTATATTGGAATTAATCTGAACTAGATTATAGTAAATTAAAAGTTATGGTAACATCTAAGCCACTAAGAAAATAATTCAAAAATATGTTGTCAAAGAAGCAACAAAATAATTAAAATCTCATACTAGAAAACATTTATCTACTTGACACAAAAGAAGACAGTTATAGAAGAAATGAGGAGGGAGACAATATACATAGAAAATAAACAGCAAAATTGCAGATGTAAATTTTACCTTATCAATAATTAGATTAAATGTAAGTGGATTAAACTCTTTAATCAAAAGGTAGAGATTGGCAAAATGGGGGTCGGTCGGGGGGATGATCTAATTCTATTCTGTCAACAAGAGACTCACTCTGGATTCAAAACCACACAAAGATACAAAGAAAGTAAAAGAATGCAAAAAAGACATATAGTAGACCCCCTTATCTGCAGTGTCACTTTCCACAGTTTTAGTTACCCACAATCAACGTGGTCCAGAAGTAGATGATCTTCCTTCTGATATATCATCAGAAGGTCAACAGTAGCCTAACACTGTGTCACAGTGCCTACATCACTCACCTCACTTCATCTCACCACATAGACATTTTGTTAGCTCATATCATTACAAGAAAAAGAAGGGTGAGCATAGTGTAGTGAGCTATTTTGAGTGAAAGCCCACATTCACATAACTTTTATTACAGTATACTGTTATAATTATTCTATTTTATTATTAGTTATTGTTGTTAGTCTCTTACTGTCCCTAATTTCTAAGTTAAATTTTATCATAGGTATGTTTGTGCAGGGAAAAAACATAGTACACATAGGGCTTGGTACTACTATTCATGGTTTCAGGCATTCACTAGGGGTCTTGGAACATAGGGGGGACTACTGTACCAAGCAAACAACAACCAAAAGAAAACTGGGGTGACTATATTTACAGCAGATCAAATAGATTTTAAATCAAGGATTAACAGGGACAGGGAAAGACATTTTATAATGATAAAAGGGTCAACCAAGACAATATATATGTAACAATTACAAGCACACAAGTACCTTACAGCAGACACCCAACATACCTGAAGGAAAAAGTGACTGAATTGAAAGGAGAAATAGAAAATTCAACAATAATAGTTGGAGACTTAAATATGCTACTTTCAGTAATGAATAGAATGACTAGGCAAAGGATTAGAAAGAAATATAAAACTTGAACAACACTAGAAATCAACTAACCTAACAGACATCTATAGAATACATCACCCATAACAGCAGAATACTCATTATTTTTAAGCACATGGAATATTGTCTAGAATAGATGATATGCTAGTTCACATACCAAGTCTCAATAAATATGAAAGGATTGAAAGCATACAAAATGTGTTCTCTTACCATAATGGAATGAAATTATAAATCAATAACAGACAGAAACTTGGGAAATTCACAAATATGTGGAAATTAAACATACTTCTAAGTAACCAGTGGGTCAAAAGAAAAACCATAAGGGGAGTATAAAATACTTGATGATGACTGCAAATGAAAACAAAGCCTACCAAAACTTACGATTTATAGGAAACCAATGCTCAGAGGGAAATTCATAGCTGTAAATGTCTACATCAAAAAGGAAGAAAGATTCAAATAAATAAACTAACCCTTAAGAAATAAGAAAAAAAAAAAAGAGAAAGCAAATTAAACCCAAAGCAAGCATATGGAAGAAAATCATAAAGGAAAAAGAGTGGAAATAAACAAAACAGAGAACAGAAAAACAATAGAGAAAATCAATAAAACAAAAACATGATTCTTTGATGAGATCAAAAAAATTGATAAACTGTTCAATAAATTAACCAGGAAAAAAGAAAGAAGATTCAAAATACTAAAACTAGGTATTAAAGAGAGTACATTTCCACTAACCCTATAGAGATAAAGGGGATTATAACTGAATATTAAGAACAATTATATGCCAGAAGTTAGATTACCTAAATGAAATGAGAAAATTTTAGACAGACATAAACTACCAAAACTGATTGAGTAAGAATTAGAAAAATGGACCTATAACAAGTAAGGAGAGTGAGTCAGTAATCAAAAAACTTCTCTCACACACACACAAAAAAACCAAAAAACAAGATGGTTTCATTGGTGAAGTCTGCCAAATACTTAGAGGATCAACACCAATCCTGCAAAAGATTCTCCCAAAAATAGAAGGCAGAAATACTAGCTAACTCATTCTACAAAGCCACAAAAATCAGATGAAGGTATCAACAAGGAAAGAAAATTACAGACTAAAATTCCTTCTGAATGTAGGTACAAAAAAAAAAAAAAAAAGCTAGCAAACTAACCCAGCAACATCTAAAAAGGATTAGGTAACATAACCAGGTTGGGTTTATCCTAGGAATGCAAGGTTGGTTCATATATTAAAAATTAATGTGATATGCCATATTAATAGAATAAAAGTAGAAAATGCATAATCATTTCAATAGATGCATAAAAAGCATTTGACAAAACCTAACAGTGTTTCATAATAAAAACACTCAATAAGCTACAAGTAGAAGGGAACTTCCTCACCCTGGTAAAAGGCATCCATCAAAAAACTACAGATAAACTCATACTTACTGGTAAAAGACTGAAATCTTTCCCCCAATATCAAGAGCAAGACAAGTATGTCCACTCTCCCCACTTTCATTCAACATTGTATAGGATGTTGTAACCAGGGCAATTAGGAAGAAAAACAAATAAAGTCATCCAGATTGGAAAAAAGAAGTAAAGCTATTTCTATTTTTAATGACAAAATCTCATACATTAAAAGCTCTAAAGAATCCACAAACAGATACACAAACACAGCAAATGTTAAGTAGATAGAAGAGTTCAACATGGCTTTTTGCAAGCCAATACACACACACATATATATATAAGATCAACACACATAAATAAGTTGTATTTCTATACACATCAATGAATATTCCAAAAATGAAATTAAGAAAACAATTTCATTTACAATAGCATCAAAAGAATAAAACACTTAAGGATAAATTTAACAGAAGCAATTAAAAACTTGTACACTGACGGGGCGCCTGGGTGGCACAGTGGTTGAGCGTCTGCCTTCGGCTCAGGGCATGATCCCGGCGTTATGGGATCGAGCCCCACATCAGGCTCCTCTGCTATGAGCCTGCTTCTTCCTCTCCCACTCCCGCTGCTTGTGTTCCCTCTCTCGCTGGCTGTCTCTATCTCTGTCAAATAACTAAATAGAATCTTTAACAAAAAAAAAAAAAAACTTGCACTGAAAACTACACTATGTTATTAAAAGAAATTAAAGAGTGTGGTACTTTTCCTTCTGTTTCTACTTTTTGAAACTACCAAACTCATTCTATGAGGCCAGTATTACCTTGATCCCCAATCCAGGAAAAGACCACATCAAAAAAGAGAATTACAGACCGATTTCCCTGATGAATATGGATGCCAAAATTCTCAACGAGATCCTAGCTAATAGGATCCAACAGTACATTAAAAGGCTTATCCATCACAACCAAGTGGGATTCATCCCTGGGATACAAGGGTGGTTCAACATTCTCACATCAAACAGTGTGATAGATCACATCAACAAGAAGAGTCAAGAACCATATGATCCTCTCAACTGATGCAGAAAAAGCATCTGACAAAATACAGTATCCTTTCCTGATTAAAACCCTTCAGAGTGTAGGGATAGAGGGTACATTCCTCAATTTCATAAAAAATGAAAAGCCTACAGCGAATATCATTCTCAATGAGGAAAAGCTGAAAGCCTTTCCCTTAAGATCAGGACCACAACAAGGATGCCCACTCTTGCCATTAGTATCCAACATAGTACTAGAAGTCCTTGCACCAGCAATCAAACAACAAAAAGGGATAAAAGGTATTCAAATTGGCAGAGAAGAAGTCAAACTGTCTCTCTTCGCAGATGACATGATACTCTGTATGGAAAACCCAAAAGACTCCACCCCCAAATTACTAGAACTTATAGAGCAATTCAGTAATGTGGCGGGATACAAAATCACTGCTCAGAAATCAGTTGCATTTCTATACACGAACAATGAGAATGAAGAAAGAGAAATTAGGGAATCCATCCCATTTACAATAGCATCAAAAAATCATATGATATCTCGAAATTAACTTGACCAGAGAGGTAAAGGATCTATATTCTAGAAATTACAGATCACTCTTGGAAGACATTGAAGAAGACACAAAAAGCTGGAAAAACATTCCATGCTCATGGATCAGAAGAATAAACATAGTTAAAATGTCTATGCTACCCAGAGCAATCTACACTTTCAATGCCATCCCGATCAAAATACCAATGACATTTTTCAAAGAGCTGGAAAAAACAGCCCTTAAATTTGTGTGGAAATTGCCAGAAAAGGCCCTGAATCACAGAGGAAATGTTGAAAAGGAAAAACAAAGCTGGGGGCATCACGTTGCCAGATTCAAGCCATACTACAATGCTGTGATCACAAAGACAGCATGGTACTGGCACAAAAACAGACACATAGATCAATGGAACAGAATAGAGAACCCAGAAATGGACCCTCGGCTCTATGGGCAACTAATCTTTGACAAAGCAGAAAAAAACATCCAGTGGAAAAAAGACAGTCTCTTCAATAAATGGTGCTGGAAAAATTGGACAGCTATATGCAAAAGAATGAAACTTGACCACTGTCTCACACCATACACAAAGATAAATTCCAAATGGATGAAAGACCTTGATGTGAGACCGGAATCCATCAAAATCATAGAGGAGAACATAGGCCGCAAGCTCTTTGACATTGGCCACAGCAACTTCTTTCATGACACATCTCCAAAGGCAAGGGAAACAAAAGAAAAAATGAACTTGTGGGACTTCATCAAGATAAAAAGCTTCTGCACAGCCAAGGAAACAGTCAAAAAAACTAAGAGGCAACCCATGGAATGGGAGAAGATATTTGCAAATGACACTACAGATAAAAGACTGGTATCCAAGATCTATAAAGAACTTCTCAAACTCAATATACGAGAAACAAATAATCAAATCAAAAAATGGGCAGAAGATATGAACAGACACTTTTCCAATGAAGACATACAAATGGCTAACAGACACATGAGAAAATGTTCAAAATCATTAGCCATCAGGGAAATTCAAATCAAAACCACACTGAGATAACACCTTACACCNGATACCACCTTACGCCAGTTAGAATGGCAAAAATTCACAAGGCAAGAAACAACAAATGTTGGAGAGTATGTGGAGAAAGGGGAACTCTCTTACACTGTTGGTGGGAACACAAGTTGGTACAGCCACTTTGGAAAACAGTGTGAAGTTCCCTCAAAAAGTTAAAAATAGAGCTACCCTATGATCCAGCAATTGCACTACTGGGTATTTACCCCAAAGATACAGACGTAGTGAAGAGAAGAGCCATATGCACCCCAATGTTCATAGCAGCACTGTCCACAATAGCTAAATTGTGGAAGAAGCCAAGATGCCCTTCAACAGATGAATGGATAAAGAAGATGTGGTCCATACATACAATGGAATATTTCTCAACCATCAGAAAGAACGATTACCGAACATTTGCAGCAACATGGACGGGACTGGAGGAGATTATGCTAAGTGAAATAAGCCAAGCAGAGAGAGACAATTATCATATGTTTTCACTCATTTATGGAAACATAAGAAATAGCAGGGAGATCGGTAGGAGAAGGAAGGGAAGAATGAAGGGGGGTAAACAGAAGGGGGAATGAAGCACGAGAGACTATGGACTCTGAGAAACGAACTGAGAGCTTCAGAGGAGAGGGGGTGGGGGATTGGGATAGGACAGTGATGGGTATTAAGGAGGGCACATATTGCATGGAGCACTGGGTGTTATATGCAAACAGTGAATCATGGAACACTACATCGAAAACTAAGGATGTACTGTATGGTGACTAACATAACATAATAAAAAATTTTAAAAAATTACTGCAAATACTTGAATCAAATAACAAAAAAAGAAATTAAAGACAATCTTAAATAAATAGAAAGACATCTTGTGTTCTTAGATTGGAAGACTTAATGTTGTTAAAACTACAATACTCCTCAAATAGATCTTCAGATTCATAGCTATCCTTTACCAAATTCCAATTGCTTTTCTTCAGACACGGACTAGCTGATCCTAAAATTCATATAGACATACAAGGGACCCAGAATAGCCAAAATAATCTTGGAAAAGAATAAAATTGAAGAACTCATAATTTTTAATTTCAAATCTATTACAAAGCTACACCAATCAAGAAAGTGTGGCACTGACTGCCATAAGGCTAGACAATAGGCCAGTGGAATAGAATTGAGAGTCCAGAAATAAACCCTGGTGTCTATGGCTAACTGATATGCCAGGAGGATATCAAAACTATTTAATGGGGGAAAAGAATAATCTTTTCAACAAATGATACTATAACAACTCCATGTCCCCATGCAGAAGAATGGATTTGGTTATCTCCAATCATATGCAAAAATTAACTCAAAATCTATCAAAGACCTAAGTGTAAGAGCTAAAAGTATAAAACTTCTAGAATAAAACATAGATAAAAATCTTTGCAACCTTGGATTAGTAAAGTTTCTTAGCTATGATACCAAAAATTAAAAAGAAAAAACAAGCAACCAAACACAAAATAGATAAATTAGGCTTCAGCAAAATTGAAACTTTTTGTATTAAAAGATACTATTAGGAAAGTAAAAATAGAATCCACAATTTGGGAGACTACACTTGCTGATTATGTATCTAAAAAGACTTACTAATCAGGGTATATAAAGAACTATTAGAAGTCAACAATAAAATGTCAAATAACCCATTTTTTTAAAAAGGCAAAACATTTGAATAGACATTTCTCCAAAGATAGATAAATGGCTAACAAGCATATGATAAGATGTTCAACATCATTAGTCATTAGGGAAATGCAAATCAAAACTACAAGAGATACCACTTCATACCCAGTAGGAAGGAAGGAAGGAAGGAAGGAAGGAAGGAAGGAAGGAAGGGAGGGAAGGAGGAAGAAAGGAAGGAAGGGAGGGAGGAGGGATGGGAGGGAGGAAGGATGGGAGGGAGGAAGGAAGGGAGGAAGGAAGGAAGGGAGGAAGGAAGGAAGAGAGGGAGGGAGGAAGGAAGGGAGGAAGGAAGGAAGGAAGGAAGGGAGGAAGGAAGGAAGAGAGGGAGGGAGGAAGGAAGGGAGGAAGGAAGGAAGGAAGGGAGGAAGGAAGGAAGAGAGGGAGGGAGGAAGGAAAGGAGGAAGGAAGGAAGGAAGGGAGGAAGGAAGGGGGGAGGGAGGGAATATAAGAAGTCTTGGTGAGACTGTGGAGAAACTGGAACCCTATACACTGCTAGTAGTAACGCAAAATGCTGCAGTTGTTATGGAAAACAATTTAGCATTTCTTCTAAAAGTTAAATTTAGAATTACCATATGATCTAGCAATTCTGGCCCCAGAATTCTTGTCAAGAAAACTGTACACTTACCTTCATACAAAAACTTGTGCATGAATGTTCATAGCATAATTATTCATAATAGCCAAAATGGAAAATAAAACCAAATGTCTGACTGATGAACAACTGATAATGGATAAGCAAAATATAGTGTATTCATATAACGAAATATGATTCACCCATTAAAAGAAATGCAGTACTGTTTGTTCCAGCTCTGTGAAAAATGCTGGTGTTATTTTGATAGGGATTGCACTGAATGTGTAGATTGCTTTTGGTAGCACAGACATTTTAGCAATATTTGTTCTTCTAATCCATGAGCATGGAATGTTTTTCCATTTCTTTGTGTCTTCCTCAATTTCTTTCATAAGTGGCATAAAATCTTTAGCCTACATTATGATTTCCCAGTGTACTTTGAAATATTGAAGAGACAATGTTGGCTTGGAGGAAATTGAGGCCCACAATAATGCAAATTTACCATTTTACCATTTTAATTTTAGGAAAGAAAGTTTCCTTTGTGAGGCCCACAATAATGCAAATTTACCATTAAAATTACCATTTTAATTTTAGGAAAGAAAGTTTCCTTTGTGATTTGGAAAATACATTATCATTCGTTCTGTTCTTAATATTGACAATGAAGTCTCAATTCTTTTTGCATCAGCATCTTGATAGAAAAATCTGTCGAAAATACATGAGTGAAATAACATTGTTTTCTAGCAAGATCTACCATTTAAATCAACAATACCTAGAAAGGGTAGAAGGGCTAATGTCTGGGGCGCCTGGGTGGCACAGCGGTTAAGCGTCTGCCTTCGGCTCAGGGCGTGATCCCGGCGTTATGGGATCGAGCCCCACATCAGGCTCCTCTGCTATGAGCCTGCTTCTTCCTCTCCCACTCCCCCTGCTTGTGTTCCCTCTCTCGCTGGCTGTCTCAATCTCTGTGAAATAAATAAATAAAAAATCTTAAAAAAAAAAAAAAAAAAAAGAAGGGCTAATGTCTAATTGATTTGCACTCAAACTGTGACAAAATAAGAGGAGCAAGATTGTGAAGGCAACCTGAATATCAGGATAAAATATAATTTAGTATAGGGACTGAAACTATGTCAAAAGGCTCCAAAAACTTTTTGAAGTAATGGAAATGTTTTAAATCTTTATTGTAGTGATGCTTATGTGACTATATACATTTGGGAAAAAACACAGAACTGTACATCTAAACAGGATGAGTTTTATTGTGTACAATTATAACTTTTAAAAAATGATTTGGGAAGAGATGTAGTTGCTAGTGTTTGTTCAATGACTCAACACTATGAAGGTCAGTATTATGGTTTATTTTTGACATTCAATAAAAGTCTCATCAACTTATGAAATGCAGCTAAAGCACTGCTTCTAGAGAAATATATAGCCCCAAGTGTGTCCATTATAGAAGATACTGAAAATCAATAAGCCAATACTTTCTCCCAAGAGATTAGAAAAATAGCAGGAAAACAAATGCAAAAATAATAGGAGAAATTAATAAAGGAGAAATTAATAAAAAAAATCAACAAAGTCAAAGCTGGTTATTTGAAAACAATAAAACTGATAAACTTCTACTGAGATTAATTTTTAAAAAGAGAAAGAAAAAAAAACAAAGAGCTAATATCAGATTTTCCAGATATTATGAACAACTTTAGGCCAACAATTTTGAAAAGTTAGATGAGATGGACAAAATCTTAGGTAAAAACAACCTATAAAAACTGACAGAGGAAGAAATAGAAAAACTGACAAGGCCTAAAGCAATCTTTAGTAATTGTCAGTAGATCTTCAGTGAACTAATTGAATCTTTAAATTAAAACCTTCCCACAAAGAGAACTCTTGGTTCATACAGGCAAAATTATATCAAAGAAAAATTAATTCAAATAGAGATTAACAAAATTTGGAATACTAGCTCTATCAATCAGGAGAGGCTAGTTCATGACTAGGTTATTGACAACAAACAACCTCAGAAATCTCAATAGAATATCATTTTATATATAACATATATGTATATACATAAAATATTTATACGTGTACATGCTATATACTACATACAGATAATATAAACATATATTACAGTATAATAAAATGCAAACCACAGAAATCTCAATATTATATATAATACTCTCAATATTATATATTATATATACTATATAAATACTATACAAATAGTACTATATTGTAGTATAAAATATATATATTAAGCATTCTTGGTCATAATAGTCTTACATTAAAGAAATACAGGTGAGCTGAAAACTATTAGATAATTGAGATGTACAAGGACATGCAGCAAAAATTGCTCATGAAATAAGAAAATAACCTAGAACTATAATAATTGGGGCAAATATTTTACAGTGTTCACATACAGTGAGTTAAAGAACATAGCCTAAATTATTTCAGTCTTTTAACTTTGCAGGATTTTGTTTAAAGCCTAATATATATTGTATTTACAAATGCTTCATGCACATTTATCAGATTTAGAAGAATGGCTGCACTGAAGGGCATGAAATTGGCAGTCCCAACATTATCCCAAAAGGGCCAGTGACACAGTTTGCAAATGCAGGGCAATCAACTACCAAGAGGGAAAACTTCAACTAATAAGAGACAGGAGAAGGGATAGAAGGAGAGCTAAAAGCATCTCACTCTGTCTTCTGTTACAAAGCATGGTTTCCTATAAGGATTTTCTGGAGATGCCTCACTTACCAAGCAACCAGGCACCTCTATATATTCACAAAGCAGGAGGCAGCTCAATAAGCTATTACCTTAGACTCATTTCCCATCTTTTCTTAACTCAGGTCCATATTCCCTCATTTTATTGACCTGAAATTTCACCTCCCAATAAAATATTAGTTCTTTAGCCTCAGGCTTTTATACTAGGGAATCCCAACACAGACAAGAGCACTAAATGAAACTGAGTTTAGATAAATAAGATAGCATATCTAGTTGATAAGATTTGTGGAACATCTCTGATGGGAAGAGAGACTGAATTGGACCTAGGAGGGAATGGGTATAATTTCTGTTGGTTGAAAATAGAAAGTGGATACCAAGGAAATAGAAAAGAAGAAATAGCATTAACAGAACAGTAGGAGGCAGGATATATATTTTTTGTTAAAGGGGATGGTTTCACATATTACTGAGATAAAATATAGAAGTCATGTTTAAGGGGGAGCTTCTAGGTATTAAATATTGGGTCATTCAAATCTGATTTTTTATAGACAAAAAGACTTCTGATTGGAGAAGAAAAGTCAGAGTGGAGTAAAAGAGTTTTCTGATGGTTAAACTTGGGGAAGTATATCTCTTCCTAAATCAAATACCTATTTTCCCATTTGTCCTCCTCAGTGCCCAGGGGTTTGTGTAGTCTTCCTGCCTTTCCAATCTGCTGTATCAGGACAAGCTAAGTAATGCTGTAAGGCAACCACAATCTCAGTAGGTTAAAACACCAAAGGTTTACTTCTTGTTCTTGTTACACATCCACTGTAGCTTGCATTGTCACTGTTCTCACTCTAGAACCCAGGATGGAAAAGTAACTCCATAGCATTTTCAGTTGCAGTGGCAGAGGGGAAAGAGAAAATACAATATAGGAGAACAGCCTCAGAAAGCTGCAGCCTGTAAATTACATAGAACATAATAACTCAATATTTATTAGCCAACACAAATCACTTGGTAAAGCCTAACTTCAATTACATAGGGAAATATAATCTTTCACCAATGAGGAAAAAAATATTGAGGAACAGTAACACAGTCTAACACAGTAGGCACTCAACAAAATTTCCCTTTCCTCCTTAACTTAATATCCACTCAGCAGAAACTGAGATGACCTATAACCTGCCTTGTTTTATTTCATAATTTTTCACTATCTAAAGGGAACCAAGAAAGGAAATAAAATAATACCACAAGAGTCAGAAGGTTAAAGGAAACCTTTAAAAATACTCCTTTACTAGTCTTTGACTGATGAAAACTTTATCTTCACTCTTAAGCCATTTCTTTCAGTGCTAATAACAAGGATATTAACTATTTTGTGGCAAAGACTGTCTCCTAGCATTTTTTCTCTCCTTTATCAGTTTTATAGTAGAATTCTTGTCATATGAGCTGAGAACATTTATGCCCTGCTATACCCTTGATTTCTAATCTCCTTTGCAACTAGATGTGTCCTCATAGTCAATTACATGCCAGTAGGTTGTAAGTGGAAATAACATGTACAGTTTTTGAGAAATTTCCTTAAAGATAAAATGACTTTTCCTAGATAGACAAATTTGAAGAACTGCCAGGGGCACTTGTTGTAAGTCACGAGCAAACAAGTCAAAGAAGGCAGACCCCCACCCACTAGTTTAATCACCCATCTACACTGATCTTTAAGTGTAAGAGAAATAAACTACTTCTTTTGACCAGTGTTGTTGGTATGTCTTTGTTACAGCAGTTTGGCTTATGCCCTAATTAATGCTCAGCTGTTAAATTTTGTTCCACCTTTAGTTAAAGCCCCATGTCTTTACTTACTGGTCCAAAATTTTGTCTGAACCAGGCTCACAGCAGGGCCTGTGTGGTAGCTTCAGAGGTTACTCTCATAATTTCAAGAACCTTCCAGTTCCTTCCAAACACCCAACAAAATTTTTTCCTCTCGGACTTCCCATTAATTGGCTGTTTCCAGTGTGAGAATACCCTCTAGTTTTAAATTCATTTGCAGACCAGATTAAAAGGCCAAACTCAATTAAAGTTCACTTTTTTCTCTCCTCACATTACTAGATCTTACCATTTTGCTGAGTCTATTCTTCCTCCTCATTTAAATGCAATATTGTTAATCCTCATCATAGGAAGTGATCTGGCAGAATTTAGTGGCATAGCTTATTTTATCAAAAATCTTAAACAGATAATTAAAAAGTTAATAAGACAAAACAAAACTGTTAAGTCAGTATATATGACCCTTAAACAACGTAGGTATTAGGAGTGCCAAACCCTATATAGTCAAAAATTGGTGTATAACTTTTGACTGCCCCAAAACTTAACTACTATAGCCTACTCTTGACCGGAAGCTTTACTGATAACACAAATAGTCGATTAACACATATATGTTATATACTGTATTCTTATAATAAAGTAAGCTAGAGAAAAGAAAGTGTTAGGAAAATCATAAAGAAGAGAAAATACATTTATAATACCATACTGTAAAAAATCCCTGTATAAGTGGACCTGTGCCATTCAAGCCTGTGTTGAGTGCTCAAGGGTCAACTGTAATTGAAATTAAAATTGCTCTTTTGTCAGTAAGTGTACATTTACACATTTATAAAATATCTCAAACAGACAAAAACAAAAAAAAATGCAGGTATAATTTCCTTGATGAGTACAGAACCATTTTCCCCCAAAGATTTTACTTTTATTAGTTGTCCTATTTATTACCCAACGTTTAATGGAATTTGCAACAGGAAGGTAGTGTTTCTGCTTACCTAATATTTAGAATCAAACAATCTCTGTGGGCAATTGGATAATACCCACATTTTTATTGTTATTGTCCCTGTAAAACATTGTGTTCCCCAATGTTTCTTAACTCTCTATTTCAAAGTGTTAATGAAAACATGTCCTTGCCTACTATTGTTTTGTAAAATGTCTATTGTTCATATGACACAGAACAGCCCTTCTGAATCACCAACAGTTCATTCTCTGTCCTAAATTTGGTTGAAGTCCTAAAGGTGCCTCATCTACCTTCCGCTTATCCTTTCAGAATTCCATTTAGATTGCTCTCAAACAACTTATATTACATTTCTCATATTGGCCTCCACAGTTGGGGCATGAGATTCCTGAGCTCAAGGACTGTATCTCTTCTCTCTCTGTAACCTCAGTGTCTGTTAGCTATCAGGTCTTCAATTATCAGGTACTGAATAGTCACATATGAATGGATGAGCAGATAGCAGGGTAAATGAATGAAGAAACAAATATTCATACACCAAGACAATCTCAAATAAAAATTTTCTTCTAAGGGCAAATAAAAGTGTTAAGTAAGTGAAATTGAAATTTCTCTTTGTTAATAAGTACATATTTTCTAAAATTACTTACCTAATTATTGATATGAGATACTAACTACATCTTTACTTGGTAAGAACTAAATTTGGCTGTTAAACTCAAAGTGCAGGTATAGATAGTATTAAAGTAAATAAAAATAGAAAACAGAGACTGAACCACATTAATCCATTCTCCCCCTGGAAGGAGGAGCTGGTGTGAGAATAAAAACTACTGGGTGGAGAAGTCCATGGAAAACATCTGCCAGTAGTGATTCAAAGAGTGAAGAGGACACTTATTGTGTGTGCTATTGCCAAAGCTCCCCAAAACACAACATCAATAGAGTGCTGTTTGTTTTTTCTATAGTCAACAGATCAAAAGCCTGAGCAGCAGTGCGATCTGCTCTTTGTAAGGAGAAAAGGTCTATCCAGAGAAGTGGGGAGACACATCTGGAAATATCTGTCTATGAAGCTGCTTGAAAAATCACCATGTAGCAGCAATAGGAGAAACATCTGTGCAGTGTGAAGCAGACCAGCCAAGGAAGGGAGCTGCTGGGAAGAGAACCACATAATCAAGACACAGATTAGGGTGGAGACAGGCACCCCTCGAATGACAAAGCTTCCCAGATCACATTTTTAGCCACATGTAATGAATAAGGACAGTTTTCCCTTCCAAAGAATTTAGATTAACAGCACCTGCTCCAGGCATACCAGGGCAAAGGCAGAACACAATATGTTAAGGTAATTCTCATAGAGATCGCCAAATGTCATTGAAGAGCAAAATCTGTGTGTTACGTGTTCACTGTGAAGTTCTAAATACTAACGTATTATTTTAAAATAATGCATTGCAGCAGCTCGTAAACATGAATTTAAACCCAAAATACCTTAAACACAGTTTTCTTACAGAACTTATATACACAAGTTTTTAATAAAAAGTAGTTTGAGATATTATTTTTTATCAAACTAACATGAAATCAACAATTTTCTTAAAACAAGGTTTGGTTTTGTTATATTTTGAGTTAATGCCATCATGCTAGTTCTGAAAAATAAATATGCAAGTAGTGAATATTCAGTTGCATTCCCTTTAAAATACAAATTCTTTATTTTCCATATTCCTAATGGGCAGCTCTATGATTTTTTGATAAATTAAATCAACTGTGCTATTTAATTAAGATATAAAGTTAGAGAGAGCCTTCACTTACATCTACATTTTTAAAATACTGTACAGCTGTGAAATTAAATTAAAAGTACACTGTTTTTGTTATTCATGAAATTTGGCCTGTAAACGTGGTTCCCAATATTGGTACTAATTAACAAATTGTCACTTTATATGAGGCTAGAATTGTTTAATGCTCTCATTGCATCTTGAGCCTGTGTTTACACTACAAAGTGCAATATGGAGGAAATCATGTAGCTATTTCAGACCAAAATATATTTACTGTTGAGGAAGACATCAGGGAATTGTGTCAGAATCAAACACCTTGGCTTTCCCCATTGAATCATATCACTAGAATATTGCCCAATTCTTCTAATTTTTTTCAGTCCGCGTTGCCGGAATTTTAAAAGAAAAAAGATACCTTTCAACTTTCGTGAAGTAATATATCTTATACATATACTTTATAAATTAACTTTATTCTTTCACTCATTTAATACTTTCTACACCCTTGTATTAAGATGTTATTAACCTTATATTTGAAAAACAAAATCGAAGTTCTGAAGAGTGATTTAAATTGCCTCAAGTTGCATAACTGATAAATGGCAAAGCTAATATTTGAACCCAGGTATTCTGATTACAAGTTCAATATTTTTTTCTAAATATTCCTGAAGAATCTGAAAAAGCTATTAAAGACTGAGGGAGGGGAGCTCATAATTATAGTCTCTAGCATAAGCTCTGCAGTGAGAGACTTATATGTTATTTAAATAGTATTTGCCAAAATCTTGTGAAGTAGCTACTATTTTCTCTATCTTCGATGGACAGTTTCAGAGAGGATGAGTAATTTGCCTAAAATGACACAACTGAAGAGTCGCAGAACTTGCATTCAAATAACAGCGTGATGGATTATCCTAGACCTTTGCCAGTCAGTTCTCACTCTTCAGACAAGTGGCATGGGCACCACCTAGAAACTTGGTAGATACAAAGAATCCTGGACTACACTGTCAAACGAATGAGCATTTTTCACAAGATCCTCAGAAGATTCATAAGCACATAAATGTTTGAAAAACACTGCTATATAATACATCAGTCTGATTTGATATCAACATTTAATTTATTAAAGAGCATAGCAGAACACAAAGAGTCCACATGCTCATATTTAGCCATCCCTTCTAGACTCTAAGCTCCTCAAGGGTAAAGCCTAAAACTGTTCCCAGCAGTGGTACAAGACTTGGTGCTAGTCACTGCCTAATACATGTTTACTTCTTTGGTTAAATGCAATATACAAAACAAGTATTTGACCAACATTGTATATAAATAAGATGTTCTTTGTATTTGCTACATATATCAGGGGATGTTAGGCAGGGAGTAGGTTACTCTCCTTCTGCTGTGCCTATAATTAAACAAAATATAAAACTATCTTAATAAAATGTGATTTTTTTTTTCAAAATATTTTCTAAATAGCTTAGGTATTTTTAAACTGGGTTTGCTTCTTGTGCTTTTGGAAAATAGCATTTGTGCTGGGAACTGAAGAGCTGCTCTAATATATGGCTATGACAGCCTTTATATCCTGCTTCTAACTCCACAGAGAGGGAGGGATATAGTCAGGAGGCTTAGAATCTCTGTGAAAAGACACAGAGCTACAGAGCTGGAGAAAGGAGGTAGGATTGACAATGGGAAGGAGTAACAATGATACAGGTCACTTTAGTGGTTTGGGTCTCAGAGAATGCATGACAGAGGAATAAGCAGAATAAAAAAGAGATGGAAATGTGTACATAAATGTACAAAAAATGTAAAAGCCTGTACATCAATAGTTGTACTATATAGTAACATATTATAGTGTAATATACAACATGGTACAGCACATAACTACATATAATTGAATATTAACATAATAATATATGTTGATATTATATTAATAATAACTATATTTTTAGGAGTTAAAAGATGGGAAAAGAAATTAACATCTATTAGATGCTTACCACATGCTAGAAACTATGCAAATGCTTTCATGTATTAGCTTGTTTAAATTTTACAATAATGTAGAGAGGCTTCCATTTTTCAGAAGAGGTAATAGAGACTCAAAAGAGGTGAACCAATTTGTCTAAACCAAAATTTACATCCTGCTATTTCCACTGTTCCAATCCCGGCTGAGATTCATAATCATCCAGTGGGCTTTTAAAATTATAAATATCTGAGCTCCTCATCTACAAGTTCATTAGTAGCTACATATTTGTTTAAAATTCTGCAAATATTTATGATGTACAAAGTTGAAGAACATTGTATTATACAATACTTCCTCTGACCCACTGTGTGCAAAGCAGTATACTAGGAGAAATGGGAAAGAAAAATCAGACATCTTGCCCTCAAAGTCTACTTGATCCGACAAGTCAGTTTCAAAAATAGCACAATATATGGGAAGATGATCTAATTCCAATGTTATTCCTTCAATCTTCCAATGAAGATTGCTATTTTACTGGTCTGTGAGCACAAATAACCAATAAACAGATAACCACAAAACAAATTCTCCCTTTACCTACACAAATTCATGGTAAATCCATTTTCCCTACACCGACTTCAGAATAATTTTGTCTCTTCGTTTACCCCTCCCCAGACACCAAATATTTTAAATAACTTGTTCATAAAGTTTTTTACCTTTTCTTATTTACCATGCCCACTGACTTTGTTTCAGTCTAAGTCATCATTACATTATGCCTAAATTATGAGGCATTGTTTATTTTTGCCATTTAGTTTCTGCCTGCCATATTGAATGTTAGCAAGACTATGGAGTAAGCAGAGCACTCATGTATTTTTTAATGGAAATTGTGAAGAGCTATGTAAATTTCTCATAAGACTAAACACACGTCTACATTATGATCCAGCAATTTCACTATTAAGTATTTCCTTCTCAGGAAGGAAAAATGTATACAGGAATATTCATAGAATCTTTTATTCATAATAGTCCCAGACTAGAAACAGACCAGGTGTTCATCAATAGACAAAAAGATAAACAAGCTACAGTAAATTCATACAATGGAATACTATTCAGCTATAAAAAGGAAGGAACTACTGATGCAACAGAATAAATGAATCTCAAAGATAGTATACTAAATTAAAGAAAAAGTGATCTACGGTCAAGAAGTATCAGAATATGGGTTGCCTCTGAGGCATCAATTAGAAAAACCAACCAACAACAGAAACAAGATAACTTTTTGGAGTGATAGTAATGTCATGTATCTTGGTAGAGGTTTGTTTTATAAATGTATGTGTCAAACACATTTAATGGTACACTTAAGATTTGGACATTTATTATATATCAATTTTACTTTCAAAAAATAACAGTAAATAAATATTGAACCCACTTTGCTGATATACATGATGAAGTGTTTAGGGGTGAAGTATACCGATATCCGTAACTTACTTTGAAATGAATTAATAAATGAGATAGATTGACTTGTAGGAAGAGGGATATATAGATGGACACATGTGTGATAAAGCAAATATACTCAAAATGTTAACCATACAATTTAGGTAGCGGTATATGAGTGTTTGCTGTACAATTATTTCAATTTCTGTGCATTAGGAAGGTTTTATAATAAAATGTTAGTGGGGAAAGGGGCCCTGGCTTCCCACTACTTCCAATTACACACTCTGTTCTAGCAAGTGTAACTGACTCCTACGTGACCATCCTCATTCTTTCTCACCTCTGTAACCTTTAACCTATGAACCCCCCTCACCTTCTTTCACACTCAAGCCTAACCTTATCCAAGCTATAGGCTAACCTCTTCCTCAAAATTATTAATGACTAATTCCATCCAAAGCGATATCTCCCTCTTACAATGAAGCTTAATAAACTTGATGGTTTTCATTCGTATTTGATTACAGAGTGCAGCGAGGAGTGTTCTATTATAGTGATGGAGCATAGACCACGCACTAGAGAAAAAGCATCTAGTTTTAATTCCAGCTCCAGAACTTACTCACCCAAGTGCCTTGGGCTTGAGATTTCTCATCTTTAAAACCAGAAAACTACTCTCTCTCTTAGATGATTACTGTGAGGAACAGATACATTAGTGTTAATTCTTCTGCCTGACATATAGAGCCCAATAAATAATTATTACTGTTTTGGTACTTATACTCGTATCTTACAGTACATCTTAAATTCTATAAATTCCTTAAGAGCACAGGTTGACACAGACATATTGTTTCACTGCATTCTTCTGCAAAAATATCTCAGGCTGACAAACAAAAAGTAGCCACTAAGAAAATATCTCTTTAATGAATGAATGAGGAAATAAGTGCTTTAGTGTGTTTAACTAGTTTTATGTCCTTACTGTTTCTTTAGAGAAATATTAAAACATTGCTGGAAGCTGTAATTTTATGCACTTCAAAAGCAAGAGGAAATCAAACATTATATACAGGATCATGGTAAGACTAAGCCCCACTCATCGGCACTGCAGTGACAACAACACAATCATTTTTCTGGAAAGTAGAAGCATAAGAAACTTAGGATCAACTGTGTGAGAAAATTAGCAAGTTACACAGCAAGTTGGAGGGTCCTAACTTACCACAAATTCAGAAGGGCCCTATAGAAATTATTTAAAAAGTGCAGTCTTTTGGGAAGTCTAACAATGTTGAGCTTCCATCTCAAAAGCTTACACAAATTTTTCAGAACTCCAGAACCATAAAGCAGTTAGAAATCATAACTGCCTATGTGTGAACAATCTCCTATTTACATGACATAATGAGAATTTAAAGCTTATGCACAGATGGCTTTAAAATGTCAAGATAGCTATTCTGTACTTCTCACTACCCAGAACTTCTAGAGGAGTTTTCTTATCTATAACTTATACAAAAAGCCTGGCTAGAACACAATTCTAAAGAAAGCCCAATGTCTTTGTTCTGCTTTGAGGCTAAGGCTGGGTGTCTTGGAAAGAAGGTTCCCAGTCATAGAACGACTGGAAAGAAGATGTATGCATGAACATACTATTGGGATAGCTCATGGTAAAGGGGCCACAAAGGCCTGTGGCCAAGTAGAGGGGTACATTTGGTGAAGGGAGGAGTTATCCACTCCTGTCTACAAACTAACGGGGCACATTTAAATAAGCAGCAGAAATTGCTCACACTTCGTTCAGAGTAGAAAAGGCTGGCTTGAGTCAAACTGAGGTCTTTAAGGGCTAATGCCTCCAGGTTCACCAACAGAGGAGCCCTTCAACCAGGGCTTTCAATCTTTGGAGTCTTTTACTTACTACCCTTTACTAACAAGCGCCTCCTGCACTGGCTCTTGGTTCTCACAGATTCACTGGGTACTTACCTATGTGAGGACAATGAGGGCTCACTGCATGTGAATGTTAGAAGCCTTGTGTAGCAAGGTAACACCAACCCTAGAGTTAATTTATAAATATCATAATTCATTTAACATCTAAGTCTCCTCATCTATTTCCCCACTACCCTAATGGTACCTAATTGCTTAACTCATTATGAAGTGTGTCCACTGAATAATCCCAGCTACGTGCCCTCAGTCCCATAGTTTGCCCTCAGAGTGATCTCCTCAGATTTACTCTCATCCTTTCTTCTTTCAACTTTTACAGACTAGAATTGCTCTTTAGGGTAGTCTGGCCTCTCAAAAGTTTCTCTTAATCCTTTTAAGGTTTAGAAAATGCCTACATTTTTCAAACACAAGAAATAGCTGGCAATTCTGATCCCTGCATCAGATGTTCCTAAGCCCAGAACACTTACATTGAGTGGCTTGAAGAACATATAATACTCAATCATAAAAGGATGCATTTTCTTCTTTGTTTCATGCAACAACTGTAACAAATTACCACAAACTTGGTGGCTTTAAACAATAAAAATTTATTCTGTCACAGTTCTTTGAACCAGAACTCTAATATCAGTGTCTTTGGGCCAAGAGCAAGGTTTAAGCAGGGCCATGCACTGCCTCTGAAGAAAGAACTGGTTCCTTGACTCTTCCAGTTTCTGGTGGCTGCCGGTACTCCTTGGCTTGTGGTCTCATCACTTCAGTCTCTGCCTCTGTCTTCACATTACCTTCTTTTCTGTATGTTCATCTTCTTCTCTACCATTTGTGTCAAATCTCCTTCTGCCTCTCTCTTATAAGAGCACATGTGATTACATTTAGGGTCCACCCTGATTAGTTGGGATAATCTCCCTACCTCAAAATCCTCAACTTAATCACATCTATAAAGACCTTTTTTTTTTTCCTTAGAATGTAAAACATTTATAGGTTCCAGGGATTAGGACCTAACATCTTTGGTGGCCATTACTTAACTTACTCTACCCTCCAATCACCCTTGTCTCATTTGGAGTCCTTTCTGTGGTATCAGGGCATCATTTTGTTCCTACTACTTTCTATATATCATTCTTTGTTATATGAATTGTATTCAGATATAGTTATATACTAAAGACTACAAGAGTAAAGCTCATCCACTATGTATAAGGGATGGACTTAATCTGATAGATGAGATCATTTCAGTAATTCTTAGGCAGAACAAACAAATACAAGGACAAAGGACAGCCCTCCATTAGCTGAAGTAAACCATCAGGTTCGCTTTGCCTTAATCATGGGCATATCCAGGCACACCTTAAGGAAGAGTATATAAAATATACTCACAAGATAGTTTTAAGAAGATACTTAGTGAAAGAGGCTAAGACATGAGTCATGAGGGCTCAGGGAAAGTTTTACTGGCCCCTCGGGGCCATTTGACTCAAAATGGAGAATGAGATGAGACAAGTTCATTAGCCTACTAGCAAAACTGCTATCACAGCTTTAGAAAGTTATAAACTTCTTTGATTGCACTCTTTATATTTTCTGAACTCTCTGTGATTCCCCTGGTTACTTATTCATCCCTTCATTCATTTAATCCACAAATATTTACTGAATGCCCAGTATGTGCCAGGCACAGCATTATACCCAGGGTATGCAACCCTTAACAAAACAGACCTGTTTCTATCCTTCTTAGACTTACAGTGTGATAGAGTAACTCCCTGCTGTTTAATAGTAGGAAATCACTACCACCTTAACATGACTGTGCTGAGTAGCCCAGGGCCAGCTGCTTATTAGGAGCACATCATGAAGATAGGAGCGGGTCTGGAGTGTGCAAGTCCTAAGACAAATATGAAAACAAAGGAAGCAGATGCTGAGCAACTCAATCAGCTTTGCCTCCTCACTTGGAGATTCTCCTTCCAGGGAAAACCCGTGTTGTTCCTATATTTTGTTTTCATAAAGAAGTTAGAATTGCTATAGAGCAAGGGTCTTTAGAGCTCTCGGAGAATCAAAAGAGCAATATGATGAGCCCTTTCATGAGCCTGCTACAGACCAGCTCTGGTTTCATCTGGTTTACATCTTGGGCTTTTAAACAAAGGGTTCTACAATAAGAATATGAAGATTGAAAACTCCTGCGTTAGAGGAGCAGACCCCCATAGTGACCAGGAAACCTCCTGCAACGTGACATGCGTGGGAAACAGCTCAAAATGCAAGCACCATGAATGGGGAGTAACTCTTATATGAAAGATGGACTATTAAATTAATGCTTAACCAATGACAGTAACCAGTGAATTGATGATAATGTGATTCTTTCTGGTGTTTCATTTCTTTCTCATGTGACAGGAGAGATAACCAGGAAGGGAATGAAAAAAGGCAAACTTGTTTCTCACAATCCTTGTCACCTGTCAAGTCATAATTTCCCTCCTCATGTTCTGAATGTTCTGCCCTTTTGAAGCATTTTACATCTCTATGAGTTTCTGAAGGGCTGTTCCCAGGGATTGAAAACACAAGGATCACAGGAATTGCACAAGTTTTTTTAAATATGAGCTGGGATCTGGAAGTTTGATGAAAACCTCTTCTTACCAATTGTATATGTATCATTTTTATTGTCTTGTGAACCTTTAGAAAAATGAATGAAACTCCTATTTCCCGGACTACACTAGCCTCTAAGTAAGATAAGGTAATCACAACAATAATCATCAGTATGTTCTGGCTCTATTTCTGCACAATCTAACTTTTAAATACTCTTCCCAAATGGTTCTGAGTCTTCTCAGCGGTATCTTAGGCTTCGGCACCTACTACAATCAGGCCCTTTCATTCTTGCTCACAGTCACAATTTCTTCAGTCACCTTTAACATCAAAAGTGGCAGCTATACCACGATGATCACAGAGTTACTTAATAATGAACTGATTAAGAGTTTTAGCACTTTAATCAGACTGCTCAAATCTCATTTGTGCCAGGGCCTGAAGGGACCCTGAAGATAGAAGTAAAGATAGCTCAGAGATGACTGCAAGCACTAAATACCAGAGGGGACAGTGGGTTTATGCTTGCACAAACAGGCAAACAATGATAAGGACCAAATTGCTGACCCCACTTCCCCAATGCCTTGGCTCTGTTTGCTCCAGTGTTTCAGAATGCAAATACGACTCTAGGAACAGAAGTGGAGTGTATCGAGAACATTGTCCTATACTTTTCTACTTCCAGAGGAATCATGTTCATATAGACAATAAAGTTCTATTTTCTGATCACTTGAATTCATTGACTGATAACTTTTCCCCTTAATGTAAAATTATTTAAATGATTAATCATGCAAAATTATTCATTAAGTCTAAATATATAAGTATAATACGTAATTATAATGTGATATTTATAATAACATTTAATATTATGTATAATTAACTACTATAAACATTAATAGTTTATGTATCTTTTTGGATAATTCATTTAATCAGACAATATTCCCCACAAAATATTTCCCAATTTTTCAGCTTTTCATTGCTTTACAAATGGTTTATTAAATCAATTGGAGTCCTACATTTATATTTATGGAGAAAAGAACATATATACTATTCCAATGAATCAAGAACACAAGCTATAAATGAGGCAGTGGTAGAAGGGGGCCAAGCTCTCAAGTCCAAGGCCCCAATGAGAAAAGGCTTTTAGAATGTAAATTGAAAGCTTCCCTTTCTCAGTCATTCTCCATGTTTATTTAAAGAAGTTTCTAGCTAATCTCTTTAAGTACAACTAAAAAACTAAATCTGCATCTGCTAATTTTCCCTTTGAGAATTTAAAAATACATTACCATTTAACAGGGGCTGAGATAACCCCTCCCCAACACACCAATAACCACTGCATCTGAAAATTTCAGCTGTACAAGGGAGATTGGGCAACAGAATATTGTTTTAAGAGAACAATAGATCTTATAGATTCACTGGAGACAAGAGCAACAAAGCAACTACTGGAAAGTCTGGTAAATTTTTGCATGCATCTGGAATTGATAGGAAGAAATGACATAGGGCCATTATTTGTCTTATATGAATTCAAAAAGTCATCTTGTCGAGCACTGTATTTTTTTCCTAGAGATATTTGTACTTCAACATAGTATAGCTCTTTCTTGTACACAGATGTACATGATGAATGAATAGAGCAAAGGCCCTTGGTTTCAATGTTCTCACCCTCCAAAACTGAATTATACCAAGATGCTGCTAATTACGCAATAGTTCTTCTAAACGAAAGCTCACAGCAACAAAACTCACAGTAGGGGGTTTTAATGGATAGTATAATATTGAATAATTGACTCTTAAGCCCTTGAAGTGGTATTCAGCTTTTAAAGTTAAGGCAATGAGACCTGGATGGAAAAGAGCCATACAATTAATAAGGAGAAAAAATAGGACCAGAAACAAAAATAATTTCCTTTTTACCACATTTCTTCCTCCACACACATTTCATACATTTATTAACAAAGAGGATTAACTTGTTTACCAATTCATCAAGACATATTTTATTTATTTTATTGAAGATGCTGAATGGAATTCAACTGCAATTCAAATGGAATTTTTTTCATACTCTGAATAATTACACTATTACTGATATTAGTAATTATTTATTATTACTAGCTACCACTTTTTAAGCACCAAGATATTGTGGTAAGACTTAAACATTAAACTAATTTTCTCATCAACCTACATGGTACTATAATATTCCTCCTACAGATAGGAAAATGCAGGTATAGGAGTAAGTATGTTGGTTAAGATCACACAGATAGTAAGCGCTGAAGAGGTATTCAGAGATAGGGCTTTCTAAATCTATTAGGATATAGGAGATTTTGACTAAATGTATACTGCCTCTCAAATATACTTTTTTTTTCTATTTTGACTAGATTTGTAGAAATGTTCAAAGCCCTAAACAGACTGGTTCTTGCTGTTAAGATTTGAAATTCCTAAATGAAATCAACTGTCACCTTTTATAATAAGGATCTGGTGTCTCAAGCAAATAATACAGAACCATCTTTCTCACATGGAATCTCCTTGAGCAAAGAGTCAGAGACTTTAGATTGTGTCCCACCTATTCAGGCAACATTGGGACAATTATAAACCTAACCTCCTTCTCAGTGGAAATAGATATTTGAGGTGAAACCAATACTTGTAGCGCTAAAGTGTCCCAATCACTGCAAGACACTTGCATCCTTGGCTACCACCCAGTAAATATCAATGGTGGCAAAAGGCCCCCACACAAATACAGACCCCTCTGGGGGTGAAACTGCCCCTAGTGAAGAACCACCAAGTTATTCTTACAATGTCCTATAGTCACCAGGCAGTGGCTACATACCTGCAAAAAGCAGTCCTGAACTTTCCCTGCAGGCTTACATCATTTTTATTCTAGCCCAAGAATGTTAGAAGCTGATAACATGCTGCCATAGGCAGATCTGGACTGAGCCACTGCTCTGGGGCAAAACTACGTAAGATCAAGGGAGAAGGGCTAGGGAGTCAGGTCAGAATGTGTAGAAGTGGAAAGATGGTCAGTCACCATACTGAGTCAAAATCATCAGTGGTAAGGAAAAGAAAGAGAAAACACATTAGGAGGTGCATGTCTCCAGTTCACTGGAAGAAAGGAGCAGTAGTAAAGTCCAATTCAGGCTCCATCTGTCTGGTTGCCAACTTCCCACATGCTATTGGCTCATGACATGGTAATTCTCTGTCTGAAACCTAACAGTTCTTTCTGACTTTACAATCACTCCTCAGTCACCTAGTAACTACCCATAGACCCCACAAAAGACAGGCCAACTGTCTACTTTCATGTCTGTTGAAACTTATTCTTGAAATATATCACTAGAAGACTAAAAAGCTCGATGTCCCGTTCAACACATTTTGAGTTATATTTTTGAAAGAGGATGTTTGGGCAATGACACACAAATTACATGCACAAAGCCAAATTAATTATTTGCAGATACGTAGTATAATTATATGGGTTTATGCTATCCATCTGTGAAACTTAGTCTCCCCTGGTGCAAGTACTGCTTACAATAAAAAGAGTTTAACAGCTTTAAGAGAAATATATTATACTTACATTTGCACGAAAGGAAAGCCTTCATTATTTGACAGCATTCCTGAACTTCTGTGGGTGGAGGGGACCTTGATAGGCCAACTGGTCCATTCTCGGACATTTAAGAGGAATCACTTTTAAACAAACTCTGAAAGATGATGGCAAGAAAATATCATGGCCACCTGAAGAAATATTTCATTATTGAGTATCTTTCACCCTTGGGAAATTCTTCTCTTACTGTATCTACATTTCCTGCAGTAATGTAAACTATTTAAAATCATCTGGTGCCCACTGATGCCAGAAAACACCCAGTTGGCTCCTCTATGTTAGAATTGGTCATGGCTGAGGGTTGTTATTCAATGATTTTTACCTCCTCTTTAGCTTATTATCAGGACAATTAGGCTTCCCTAATAGGTCTTGTTTTATAAAACTTAAAAGACATTTTTAATGATAAAGAAAATTGTGGGATGTTGGGTGGCTCAATAGGTTAAGCATCCGTGTTAGGCACAGGTCATGATCCTACGGTCCTGGGATTGAACCTCACCTCTGGCTCCCTGCTCAGCAGGGGGGTCTGCTTCTCCCCCTCCCAGTGCCCCTCCTCCCTGCTTGTGTTCTCTCTCTCTCTCTTTTTCTCTCTCTCAAATAAATAAATAAATAAATCTTTAAAAAAAATTGTGCAGTAAGACTGACCAATGCAGGATTACAAAATGATAGGAAGATCATCTCATTTTATGCATTTTTGAAATTTGTATTGCTATCACCTCAGCTTGTAAAATAGCATCATGTATCTGGCTGTGTGCTTTCATGTCCAATGCCTCATTATTACGGCACAATGACATAAGAGTGGACTTGGCAACTGCATAAGTTGTAGAAAGAGGTAAAAAAAAAAAAGAACATGGAGTGGTTATCTTTGCCATGGGTGTTAGGGTTGCTTTACAGTAGTGACCCTTCAGTCTTATCTTCTAGAATGAGAAGGAACTTTCTAACAGGGAAGAGGGAGTTACTTTTAGAATATTATATAACATAAATGGATGGAACCAAAAAATAGACTCATGTTTCATGCATACCAGCATGCTTATACATA
The DNA here is from genome assembly GCF_002007445.2 of Ailuropoda melanoleuca. Classification (NCBI taxonomy): domain Eukaryota; kingdom Metazoa; phylum Chordata; class Mammalia; order Carnivora; family Ursidae; genus Ailuropoda; species Ailuropoda melanoleuca. Next base: position 74,080,093 of record NC_048227.1, read on the forward strand.
GAGTAAAGGGAATAAAATGAGGGAAGGAAAGTAAAATGTATTGAGCACTATATATAAGCTGGTTGCATCACATACATGATTTTACAAACATCTCTGCCATGGTTGTATACACTGACCCACATTCTACTCATGAAGAACTCAGCAGTTTAGAAGGGTTAATACCGTGACTGTGGTCAGACAAATAGTAAGTGGTGGAACCAGGATGAGAACCCAGAACTGGCTGATGTTAAAACACATGCTCTGTGTTCATCTTATTACTCTCTATTCCAAAACTGATAGATAGATAAGACAGCGGTCAGATCATGAGAACCTTGATTGCACTGCTAAGGAATTTGTATTTTATAGGCTGATGAGAGTTGGAATGATTTTTATAATTTTATTTTTAGAAAAATAATTATAAAAACAACTCTCACAATAGTGTGGATCAGAAATTTAACATAATAGAAATTTCAGAAACATGTTGTCAGAGGTTAAAGCAATACTCCAGGGCAGACCCAGTGAAGATCTAACCTAAGGCAGTAGCAGTGAGGATGATATGGAACAAAGAGATTCACAAGCTCTTTCAGTTTTTATCTCTTGGGCTTGGTGACTGCTTTGATGTGGGAATGAAGGTTTCTGAGGAGTCTGGGATCACTCCCAGTTTACTAACTTTGGCAGAAGATGGGGTGTGGTAAATAATGGTACTATAAATCAAGATAGTAAATGCCAAAAGAAGTAGCCAGTTTGGAAGTAAAAGATGAAGAGTTCAGTTTTAAAGACATGTTAAATTTGAAATAGATCCATCCCATAGGTAAGCAGCTATCTCAGAACAGCTGAGGGTTGGCAGAGAAGAGAAAAATCATCCTGAGAAAAGACATGAGTCAGGAGAACACAGGCTTAGGAATAAACCCTCAGGGCCATACACTTTTTAAAAATTTGGATATAGAACAGGAAGTGGGTATAGAAGAGGAAAGAGATTCAAAGGACTCATCCAAGGGGTGGAAAGTGAACCAGGAGGTATGGCGTCTTGGAATCTGAGACAAGGGAATATTGAAGAACAAATAATGGTGAGCACAGACAAATGATATTGGGACCTGTAAGAACCTACCAGTTTGAGTCATTGTAATATTAGTGGTGCTATGGTCCAGAGAAGCACAAGTAAAGTGATTTGGGCTAAAGAATGGTGGTGTATTGAGGAATTAATGAGAAGTGAAGAAGTAGCGATAACGAAACAAAGTGCATTTTTAGGAGCTTGGAATATAATAAATGAATTGAATATACAGAAATCTTAAGTAAATTTATTATCTCTTTAAATGTCTTCAGTAGGGATAATCCTCCCCTGCTCCTAGATAAAAACTAGGCAGATTCCATGACTTTTCTTTCAGTTAATAAAAATTCTTGTAGGCACTTCAAATTACAAACCCATTCTCATTTCAATAAGTAAAATTACCCAAACAATATGATAAACAAGCTTTCAATGTTTGTTCAAAGACAAACATTTGTTCCTCTCCCTTGGTGAGGAGGGGAATTTCAAGAAGGCACCCCAACTAGGATGGCACTTCCTGCCATCCACACACCAGCCACTTACTCAAGAGTAGCCTCAGCAACCTTCACTATTGCCTCATCTCCTGATACTATATGTTCTCTCAGCCTCTCCATGTCTGCCATGGTGCATTCGCAGCAACTCTGCACTTAATCCCATCTACCAGGACTAGTGAAGACTCTGGTCCTCTTCCCATTTCCAAATTCATGAGAAAGCCATGTTTTGCAAAGCACAAGGTCTAGTTTTCCAAAGGACTGCCTGGAGAGGCTTGGGAACACATCCTGGAAGGGTAAAGGGTAGGACAGTTAATGCCTCATGAGTTGAATTTGTACCAAAAAGAGATAAGAAATGGGAAAAAGCCAGACGAATGCCTCTTCATTATTTCCATTGAGGAAACAATCTAAGGCATGGTGATTCTACAAAGCCTGTCTGGAAGATGTACTTTGGAAACAAGCAACAGCCTAATGTACTGCCTGGTACATGTGCTCCCTCTTTCCCTGCCTTACTGTCCTTTTTTCTTGATCCTACTATATTGAGATTACAGCTCCCCATATAGTCTAAGCATATAAGCTTTCAGTAGGGCTTTCTTAAGGAACTCAGGCCAAGACAGACGCGGTTGTCTTCTTTTCTCTTTCTTCCCACTAGACAGAGATTTTTTTCTCTAACCCCTTGAGAGAAGAATTCACTGGCACTGTTATGCTGTGGCTCTACACTCTGATTAACAACGACTCTTTCTATCCTGGGGCACTTTGTGGAGACTTTTGCACGGTTTCTCTGACAACTCCCTCAATGCAGGCGGTGCCTCTCCTTAGGCTACTTATTTCAAATTCCCCACTACTATCTCCAATGATACAACTCACAGCTTCTTACTTCTGGACACCACTACCCTGAGAGGACACAGTTGTTCTCATATGTGAATCAAACGCAAGTCTACAGTTTCCTCCAACTGCAGAGAATACACACATATATTCATGTGTGTATGTGTGTATCATTCATATACATACATATCTACGATAAAAGATTCTTTAAGAAGGGCTTTCCCTTGAAGCCCTTCTTATAAGACACAGAGTTGACAAGTTGTACTCTGCATTCCTAAAGGCAGAGCAGAAGAGGGATAAGACTCACAGCACTCCAAAAGTTCTCCTCAAATATCTGTCTCAAAAAATACTCTATTTCCAACCCTAGATAATTGTATATTCTTAGTATGTGAGGGGTTCAAAACTCAAGTAATAGACTTTTGGTTATCTCTTTTGAAATTCTATACCTGATCTACTATATCCTCTAAAATTCAACATCTATTGGTTTGCATAGGCTAAATCCAACCTTAATATCTTCATAGTGAAAAGGATGAGAAATAAGATAGTAGCTAAAGAAAGGAAAAGAGTTTAAGAAGTATTTTAAATTTTTATTTTATTTTGATGGAAAGTAAAAATGATTTATGTAGGTTCAAAATTCTGCTTGCATGGATTTAGTAGAGAAGAAAATATTTAAAATATATTTTAGCAAAAGGATATTCGTTTTCTTAGTTTCCTAATCTGCAAAGTGGAGCTAATAATATCAATTAACATAGAGCAGTTGTGAAAATTAAATGAAATAAAAAATGTTAAATGTGTTAATTCTCCCTAGCCCAGAATAAGAGCGCAAAGAATCTGGAATTTGAATATTAAGCTAAAAGTATTTAAAGATTTGGTGGAATCATAACATAGATCTTTTTTTAAAAAAACTCAACTCTTAATCTACCAGTTTTTCAGTGTTTTGGTAACTTGGATGAGAGTCATCTGCATGGATTTATGCTTCATAAATATAAAACCCCTTTCTTTGCAAGATGTCTGCCAGTTGGCTTTAATATTAATCTTTCTCTTTTATTTTCTATAATTTCTAGTATCATTCATATATATGTATGAACCTTTATGATGCTTTAGCCCAGGTTCTTTTCTCTTTCCAGGAACGTTCTGATCTTTTATGTGATTTCATAACTGGTTTCCCTGGACTGACTTGAGCTAGTTGTTTCATTTAACTGCAAGTAAGTCATCCAAATCTGCTGACTTCACTTTTCTATAGAGGCAACATTCACCTTTAATACAGGAATGTTAATAGAAGAATATTTAACAGACACTGAGTGCTTGTAAGGTTCTGTGTTAAAGAGATTATTTACATTAATACCCACAGTGATCTTGTGAGACATGTGTTTTCACTATCCCCATTTCACCGATGAAGAAAACAAGCTTAGAGAGATTAGGTTTTCAAAATGATTCTTCCCTCCACCCCCGAACTTGCTAATATCTTAAAAGCAACAAATTTTCAGGAAGGACAGGAATCCTAGTAAGGAGGCAAAGGGCTATAGCTCCTTACCCAGATGTGGTGGCCTCCCGTGGAGCAGCCTTTGCCCTCACTGTGACATGAGTCAGTGCTAGCACTCTATCCACCCCACAAACATACCTCACTCGTAATGAATCCACAGAGATTTTTGCTGAAGAATTCATAGTATAATATAGAAGAATATTTACCTTGCAAAATTGCATAAAATCCTCCTCAGGATTTTCTTTCTCTAAAAAGCCCTTCTCCCAAACAAGGCATTTCAACTCCCTTTTCCTTCCTCTCTTTATCCCTTAAGGAAGACAATCTCCTCAGTCTGAATATACCACAAGTAAAAGCTAGACAAACAGAAGGCAGTTCAAGAAGTATCAACCGTTACTTAGGCATGCTCCTTCAGTTGGGTGGGAAGAGGGTGTCTGTCTCACCCACCTATCTCCAGTGGCCTATCCAATTTATCCATATGTACTTAAGACTTATTAACGATGGAGAGTAGAAAGGCAGATTTTTATACTAGGAAGGGATTTTTCTCATTAGTCCTTGCTGAACTAGGACCAGAACCAATTCCCTAAAAATAAAGACCAAAACACAGATAGAGAACAGAATGGACATGCCCTCTTAGACACTAGAATAGGTAACACCAAGCTTGTCTGTGAGCTCTATGTATCATTAAGTTTTTGAATCAATCCTTGTGAACCACCATGCAGAATTCTGAAATTAAATTAGCCTTTTAATATCAACTGCCAGTGGCATATTTAGGTGTGGGTTACTACAGAAATAGAGAAAAAGCAGAGATGCTTCCTATTCAGAATAAAAGGAAGAAAAAAAAAAAGAACAAGAGGAAGGAAAAAGCCATGATAAAAATCATTCTAGAAATGTAAAATTTTCTTTACCAAACTGTCTTTTCTAGAACCATGTTTCCAAGTTTTGTCAGACTCTGATTTAGATGGAAATTTTCCTTAAAACACATACATTTTATTTTATTTTTAATTATTTCTAAGTATTAATTTATTTATTTTTAATTATTTTTAAGTAGGCTCCATTCCAGCATGGAGCCCAACGTGGGCTCATGACCCTGAGATTAAGAGTTGAGCTGAGATCAAGAGTCAGATGCTTACCCAACTGAGCCATTCAGGAACCCCAAAACAGAGATATTTTAGAAAGAATGTGAAAATAACCATATTTTGTAAATTCCTCTTCCATATTAAATTTTGAAAATATAAGTCACATTTTTTCTCACAATTAAATATATATTGCTAGTTATTATGTATCCCTTTGAATTAATACTTTTTTATTCTTTATTCTTTGGGTAAATACCTAGTGGTGCAATTGCTAAATTGCTAATTTGGATGCCTTTTATTCATTTTTGTTGTCTAATGCTGTGGTTAGGTCTTCCAGTACTATTATAAATAACAGTGGTGAGAGTGGACATCCCTGTCATGTTCCTGACTATAGAGGAAAAGCTCTCACTTATTTCCTTTTCAGGATGATATTAGCTGTGGGTTTTCATATACAGCCTTTATTATGCTGAGGTATGCTCCCTCTAAACCTACTTTGTGGAGGGTTTTTATCATGAATGGATGTTGTACTTTGTCAAATGCTTTTTCTGCATCTATTGAAGTGATCATATATTTCTCATCCTCTTTTAAGACTAATGTGGTATATCACATTGATTGATTTGCAAATATTGAACCACCTTGTAATCCAGGAATATACCCTGCTTGATGGTAGTGAATGATTTTTTTAATGTATCATTGGATTTAGTTTGCTAGTATTTTATTGAGAATTTTCACATCCATGTTCATCAGGGATACTGGCCTGTAATTCTCTTTTTCAGTGTAGTCTTTATATGTTTGTGGTATCAGATTAATGCTGGCCTCAAAGAATGAGTTTGGAAGATTTCCTTTTTTTTCTATTTTTTGGAATAGTTTGAAAAGAATAAGAATTAATTCTTTAAATGTTTGGTAGAATTTGGCCCTGGACTTTTGTGTGTTGGGAGTTTCTTGATTACCGATTCAATTTCTTTGCTGGTTATTGGTCTATTCAAGTTTTTTATTTCTTCCTGCTTCAGTTTATTAGTTTATATGTTTCTAGGAATGTATTCATTTCTTCCAGATTTGTCCAATTTGTTGTTACATAGTTTTTCACAATATTCTCTTGTAATTGTATTTCAGTGGTATTGGTTGCTATTTCTCCTCTCTCATTTGTGATTTTATTTATTTGGATCCTTTCTCTCTCTCTCTCTCTCTCTCTCTCTCTCTCTCTCTCTCTCTTTTTTTTTTTTGGATAAGTCTAGCTAGAGGTTTATCAATTTTATTAATTTTTTTCGAAGAACCAGCCCCTTGTTTCATTGATCGGTTCTACTGGTTTTTTAGTTTCTTCATCATTTATTTCTGCTCTAATCTTATCATTTCCTTCCTTCTGCTGGCTTCAGGCTTCATTTGTTGTTCTTTTTCTAGTTCCTTTAAGTGTAAGATTAGGTTGTTTATTTGAGATTTTTCTTGCTTCTTAAGGTAGGCCTGTATTGCTTATATCCTTCCCTTTGAGGGCCACTTTTGCTGCATCCCAAATGTTTTGAACAGTTGCGTTTTCATTTTCATTTGTTTCCACATATCTTTTTATTTCTTCCTTGATTTCCTGGTTGACTCATTCATCATTTAGTAGCATACTGTTTAACCTCCATGTATTTGTGGCCTTTCCCAAATTTTCTTGTGGTTGATTTCTAGCTTCACAAAGTTGTGATCAGAAAAGGTGCATGGTATGATCTCAGTCATTTTTTATTTCCTGAGGCCTGACTTGTGACCTAACATGTGATCTATTCTGGAGAATGCCTCATGTGCATTTGAAAAAAATATGTATTCTGCTGTTTAGGATGGAATGTTCTGAATATATTTGTTAAGTCCATCTGGTCCAGTGTGTCCTCAAAGACATTTTTTCCTTGTTTATGTTCTGTTAGACGATCTGTCCATTGATGCAAGTGGGGTGTATTAGTTCCCTACTATTATTGCATTATTATCAATTAGTTCTTTTATGTTTGTTATTAATTGTTTTATATATTTGGGTACATAAATATTTACAATTGTTATCTCTTCTTGTTGGATCGTTCCCTTTATTATGATATAGTGCCCTTCTTTTCTCTTACAGTCTTTGTTTTAAAGTTTAGTTTGTCTGACGATATAAAGTATTGTTACTCTGGCTTTCTTTTGACATCTATTTATGTGATAAATATTTCTCCATCCCTTCACTTTCATCTGCAGGTGTCTTTAGGTCTAAAATGAGTCTCTTGTAGGCAGCATATAGATGGTCTTAGACCTTATGTCTTTTGACTGGAGTATTTAGTACATTTATATCCTAAGTAATTATTTTTTTAAGATTTTATTTATTTTAAAGAGAGAGACACAGAGAGAGAACACGGGGAAGATCAGAGAGCTCAGAGGGACAAGCAGACTCTGTACCAAGCACAGAGCCCAATGTAGCGCTCAATCCCCCAACCCTGAGGTCATGACCTGAGCCAAAATCAAGAGTTGGATGCCTAACCAACTGAGATACCTGGACACCCCTCAAAGTAATTTCTGATGGATGTGTATTTATTGCCATTTTATTACTCATTTTTGTCATTGTTGCTGGAGATTTTTTTTGTTCCTTTCTTGTCTTTGTCACTTTTGGCCTCTCCTTTGCAGTCCAAGAGTCCCCTTTAATATTTCTTGCAGGGTTGGTTTAGTGGTAATGAACTTCTTTAGTTTTTATTTGTCTGGGAAACTCTTTATCTCTCCTTCTATTCTGAATGATAGCCTTGCTGGAAAGAGTATTCTTGGCTGTAGATTTTTCCCATTTAACACTCTGAATATATCATGCCACTCTCTTGTGGCTTGCCAAGTTTCTGTTGAGAAGTCTCCAGCTAGCTTTATGGGTCTTCCCTTGTAAGTTAAGGACTTCTTTTGTCTTGCTGCTTTTAAGATTTTTTCTTTATCACTATGTTTTGCAAATTTAACTACAATATGTCTTGCTGTTGGCCTGCTTTTGTTGATTTTGATGGGAGTTCTCCATGCCTCCTGGATCTGGATGTCTGTTTACTTCCCCAGATTAAGGAAGTTTTCAGCTATTATTTCTTCAAATAAATTTTCTGCCCCCTTTTCTCTCTCTTCTTCTAGGACTCCTATAATAATGTTATTACATTTGACAGAGTCACTGAGTTCCCTAAGTCTATTCTCCTGTTACATAATTCTTTCTCTTTTGTTCAGCTTCATTATTTTCCATTATTTTGTCTAATTCATTCCTCTGTTTCTTCCAGCCTGCTGTTCATTGGGTCAAGCCTGTTTCCAATCTTGTTTATTGTATTCTTCATCTCTGACTCTTTTTCAATTCTTTTATCTCTGTGGTAAGGGTCTCACTGATGTCTTCTATTCTTTTCTCAAGCCCAGTGAGTATCCTTACAATTATTGCTTTTAATTCTCCATCAGGCATGTTACTTATATCTGTTTCACTTAGATCTCTGGCTGGGGCCTTATCTTGTTCTTTCATCTGGGATAAATTCCTCCGTCTTGGCTGTTTGTCTAAATTTCTGCCTTCTTCTTTGTTGTTAGAAAAGGCAAGGCAGTTATGTCTCCTGCTCCTGAAAATAATGGCCTTATGAAGAAGAGGTCATGTGGTGCCTAAGGCCTGGCACTTCAGGGAGTGTCTCTGGTGTGTGCTGCATGCTCTGTGCTGTTGTGTTTTAGTTGTTCTATCCTTCAGGCCAACCATCTACAAAGGCTCTCCTTGCCTGCTATGGGCAGTGTTTGATCCCTGGCCTGAATGTGCTGAGTTTTAACAAGGTGTGCTCTGGTCAGTTTGGGATATGAAACCTGACACCACTTTCACCAGAACTGAGGCCTGCAGAACTCTCTGGTCAGGAGACATGGTGTGGGCAGGGATTTGTCCTGGCCTTCTGGGGTAAGGGCCCACCACACTGGGGCTAAGGCAAGCTTGACTGAAAACGGCAGTTCTGCCAGAGCACAGGGGGGTGGAGCTTGGTGTAAGCAAGTTAGGCAGCCATTGTCAGCGCTTTGCTGCTTCCCCCAGGTGGCTCTGTGTGTCTACCAAGGCGGGGGAGGGGGGGGGGACATGGCACCAGCCAGCTCCTTTGTCTTCTGAGAGGCATCTCTCTGTGAACACTGCCTCTCAGGAATGTGCTCAGAGAAGAGAATAATCTCCCCCTTGTGTGCCCAGGCGTTCTTCAGATCAGATCTCTGTTTCCATGCCTTCTTCCCCAGGTTTTTGCCTGCCTTCTCTCCAGCAGAACAGTGCTCTCCAGACTCTATCCCAGATAAGCCCATTGACCTTTAAAACTCCAGGCTTTAAGTCCTCCTGGTTGCAAGAATTCACAAAATTCAGCCCCTCTCATTTTCCAAGCCAACGGCTTTGGGAAAATATTCAATTTGTGTGTTCCTCTATGTGTTCTTCTCTCTCTCTCTCTCTCTCTCTCTCTGGGACCACAGCTCTCTCCCTTCCACAGCACCTGCAATCTGTTTCTCCTTTAAACCATGTCTCTGCATTTCCTACAATGTGGCTTCGCCTTTCCCTTTAGTTGTGGAGTCTGTTCTCTCAGTCTTCAGGTTGATTTCTGGGGTATTCAGGATGATTTGATAGTTATCTAGTTCTGTTCATGGGACAAGATGAACCTAGGGTTGTCCTACTCTGCCACCATCTTCCCTGACTTTCAGCTCAAGTCCCTTTGTGAGAATTCTTTACTTGAAGATTGAAACATGAAACCCTCATTTTAAAAATGTAGACACAGTTTTCTAAGCATGAAAAAGATCTTTTGACAAGGGAAAGCCAACTCCAAAGGAATGAATTATTTGTCTTTTTGTAAACTTACTCTTCAAAGAAAATTTTTTTTAAATTTTCTTTAAAGATTTTATTTATTTGTTTGACAGAGAGATAGAGAACACAAGTAGGCAGAGTGGCAGGCAGAGGGTGAGGGAGAAGCAGGCCCCCCCCAGTAGGGAGCCCAATGTGGGGCTCGATCCCAGGATGCTAGGATCATGACCTGACCCAAAGGCAGCTGCTTAACTGACTGAGCCACCCAGGAGCCTCTGTAAACTTAATATCGATCTTCCTTATAGAAAATGCAATATTTTTGCCATTTGTATTATTGGCTTGCAAGTTTAGATCCATGTAAAATAGTTAAGGTCAATTTATTTGCTTTTTTTAGTAAATACAATGACTGTATCTATACTATTATAAACAATCCAGAAGAAAAGAAAAATACCAATCAGTAATGCTCACCAAAAATATCGATGCTAAAATACTACACACTTCACTGAGATATCATAGTACAATGTAACCCAAGCTAAGAATTGTATTTGCTATTTATGACTTTGAGGACAAAAACTGTTCATTAAATTGACATTCTTCAGCTATTTCTGATTTTTTATTTAAAATAAGTTTCTCTCACTTTATCCTTTATTCAATATCCCTTATAAGACTAATTATTTATATCAATTTTACAAAACACCTCTACTGCATTATGAAGTTTAAATTCCATTGAAAAGACCATAAAACTTCTTCCATACATAAGTCACAGTTAATTCATATATATTTCAAGGTAAGGAAAATTTTTCATTAAAAAATCAAAATACTTCACCAAGTCAATATTCACTAGTGAAAATCAGTGTAATAATTATCTATTTGCCTTCTTTTCTTTATCTTACACTAGCATTACTTCAGATTTCAGATTTACTTCCGGGTTATAGATTAAAGAATTCACAAGTGCAAGGCCAGCAACTGGAATTCACATTAATCTACTACATACCCTATCATAGCTCTCTGAAGCCTGTAACATCTTCTGAATAGTCACAGTACAGCTAGGGAGGACTAAGTCCTGCCTAGGCTATAGCATTTGCCAATAGTAAGTCATTTATCTATGTGTTTGACTATGCACTATATTCAAGTTTATCACAATGAGAGGTAAAATTGCCCTTCCTTCCAAATACTCTGTATTTCAAGTATTTTAACAACTCCACCAATAATTCTCTAATTGGTTTCATTTTGAAGGAGATTTAGCATTTTTTAGAAGTTAAGCGTTTAACCCTAGAAGACCCTCCATTTCATGCACAAAGCTGAGAGGTTCTGGGAAATAAAAGGATGGATAAAACACAAGGGTCCCCATGCGCTCCAACTTTATTTTACCACAGCTCCCAGGTTTTAATTCTCTCTTCCTTCATTTTCCATCTGGCCTTAACTAATGATCATTGGTCCATGTTGACCAATGGGAAATCTTGGGCCAGAGCCTGTGTTAAGAAGAGATACTACTGAATAGAGGCCTAAAGGAAGACTCAGAATCCATGGGACTCAAGGCCATACAGATTTTAAATTGAGTTTCAAGTTGAAACAGGGCCCTTTAGTAGCATTAAAGTTTATTTTAAATTGTTTTCCATTTATAAAGCATAATAAAGAGAAATAACCAACATGAACCATTTCCTAACTAGTTTTCTTAGAAAACACAAAACTTCAACAGGCTTCAACACACTGAGAACATAATTAAAAACTAAGACATAAAGATGGAAAAACTGGGCAGTTACACGCAAAAGAATGAAACTGGATCACTTTCTTACACCATACACAAAAATAAACTCAAATGGATTAATGTGAGACATTAAACCATAAAACTTTTAGGGGAAAACATAAGCAGTAATTTCCTTGACATCAGCCTAAACAACATTTTTCTAGATATGTCTCCTGAGGCAAAGGAAACAAAAGCAAAAATAAACTATTGGGACTATACCAAAATAAAATTTTTTGCACAGTGAAGGAAACCATCAACAAAACAAAAAAGCAACATACTGAATAAAAGAAGATATTTGCAAATGCTATATCTGATAAGGAGCCAATATCCAAAATATAGAGAGAACTTATATAACTCAACACACACACACACACACACACACACACACACACACAAACATGCACCCATAATCCACTTAAAAAATAGGCAGATGACCTGAATAGACATTTTTCTTTGTAATACAGATGGCCAACAAACACATGAAAAGATGCTCAACATCACTAATCATCAGAAAAATGCAAATTAAAACCACAATGAGATATCACCTTATACCTGTCAAAATACCTAAAATAAAAAATATAAGAAATAGTAAGTGTTGGAGAGAATGTAGAGAAAGAAGAACCCTCATGCACTGTTGGTAGAAATGTAAATTGCTGCAGCCACTGTGTAAAACAGTATGGAGGTTCCTCAAAATGTTAAAAATAGAACTACCTTATGATCTAGTAGTTCCACGACTATTTCTTCAAAGAAAACAAAAACACTAATTCAAAAAGATGCATGCAATCCTACATTTAGTATGGCATAATTTACAATAGCCAAGATATGGAAACAACCCAAGTGTCCATCCATAGATGAATGGATAAAGATCTGATAGATAGAGATAGATATAGATATTTGCAGCAGAATATTACTCAGCCATGAAAAAGAATGAGATCCTACAATTTGCTACATGAATGAACTCAGAGGGTTTTATGATAAGTAAAATAAGTCAAAGAGAAAGACAAATACCATATGACTTCACATATATGTGAAATCTAAAAAACAAAATAAACAAAAGAAAGCAGAATCAGACCCATAAATACAGAAAGCAAACTCATGGTTGCCCAGGTGGGGGGTGGGATTGGTAAAATGGATGAAGGCGAGTGGTAAATACAGGCTTCCAATTATGGAATGAATAAGTCATGGGGATAAAATATACAGCATAAGGGAATATATTCAATGGTATTATAATAGCCTATGGTAACAGATGGTAGCTACTACACTCTTGGTGAGCATAGAATGAGAAATGAATAGACTTGTGGAATGACTATGCTATACATCTGAAACTAATGAAACATTGTGTGTCAACTGTATATCAGTAAAAAAGAAAAAGAACTAAGGCATAGATAACAATGCAAGATGATAAATATGTGGTTAGGTGTGAACAACTGCACTTAATAAAAGAATCAGATAATGGTGTTACATTTCACAAACTGTAGCATCAGAACAGCTCTCTTCTCGTATCCAAAACAGAGGTGTCCATATTACATAGCTATTAGCGCAGTTAGGGCAATTCCAACCTTGAAGTAGAGATGACTGAGCCTCCACTCAAGCCACAACATGCTTCTTTGTTAATGATACCCAAAGTCTTGATTGAGACAAACAGGTGTCACAGTACTTATTTAGCTACTGTCTGCCTCATCTATGAGGTTAAAATGCTTTCTGATATCTTTGATACTGACATAATAGCTAATAATATAAGCAAACTGAAAGACTATCCCATTGTCCTTGCACAGTATTGAGCAGAATTTAGTGAGCCATACAGCTGGCTATCAAGGTCTTTTTCCAGAAAGGATCAAAAAGTTCTAGAAAGCATATAATACAGGAAGAAATTACCCTATTTTCATGAGACGTTTTATAAAAAAATTAAAGGATACATTAATTTAAAATTTGGTGAAACCACAAATAATTAAGCATAAAAAAAGAATAGACTATAGCATAGAGAATATAATTTTATATTCAAATGAAATTGCTTTATATCCAAAATAGTTTTGCTGAATACAAAGTGCTTTGTATTCCCTTTGTTTAATCTAAACCAGTAGTTTTCCATGGTAGCCTATAGAGCAACTTCAATAGTCACACAAACGTTTGATTGAAATATAATTTGTAAATCTATTTTGAGAATTTTTAAAACTATAAAAATGCATAATACAATATATAACATATTTTCACACACTGGAGAACCTGTGATACTAATCTTGACTCCTAGGCTAAATCATTTTAATGCAGATTTTGGTATAAAACTTCTTCTGGTATCTCTATGTATATTTTGAACTTCTTGCAAATGTGGTATTCACTAGGAAGTTTATAACTTTGCATTGGTCTTTTTAGATGTCCAGATCTATGCATATCTAATTTTATAACACTGGACAAGTGAAGAGGACATCTCAAAACTGTGTAATCAAAGCAAATTATTCAAATAAATGGGCTAATGATATAAGACAGTAGCCATTAATTTGAACCTTAAGTCCAAATTCCAAATTTTGATTTTCTTTAAAATAGTCTTATTCTTCTTGTATATTTTCTTTATAAGTTCTACAAATTTAAATTTATCAGATAAATTTATACATATGCTTATAAAATGAATGTATGTTTTATTTATAAATTTTATCATTTATAAAATAAATTTCTATTAGTAAAATGTACATTAGATTTTTGTTTATTTTGCTTTTAAGAGGGCTCACATATAGTTGTTAATAGTCTGATGTACTATTATACTGTTAAACATGTACCCAAACCAAATCTCATTCTTGCTCCAGTCTAGTTTCATTATTTACTCTAATAAAATTGCTCTATAACAAAACCAATATTAATCTCAACAAAATGAATTGTCTTCATTGAACCTTGCTCTCTCTGCTGCATATATATTGGTCCCGACTGCCCCTTTTAATATCTTCCACTCCAGTCACATTGTCTGCAAGTTTAATTGTGATTTCTCTGATCATTTTGTTGCCTTCTCAACATCTGGGGTATTTTACCCCTGACTGTTAATACTGGTATCTCTAAACCTCAGTCCTTGGCTTTTGTATTCTCTAAACTTTACCCTCAGGAACCTCATCTGTTCCCCTGACTTTGATTGTATATCTCTAATATTTTAGAGTATCATGTCAAATGGATGGCATATGTGACAGAACTCTTGCATTGACAAACTATCCCCAAAACTACCTAATGACATAAAATGACCATTTTATTTAGTTTATAATTTGGAGCTAAAGTGCCCAAGAAGGGCTCAGCTTGATGTTTCATCTTTGATCTTCTTGACTTCAGCTTGGACAGTTAGAGTAGCTGGAAAATACATTTTCCTTAAAAAATGATTTTTTAAAAATTTATTTGTTTTAGAGAGAGAAAGAGAAGATGGTGGAGGGGCAGAGGGAGAGAATCTCAAGCAGACTCCACACTAAGCATGGCGACACGGGGCTCAATCTCATGACCCTGAGATCATGACTTGATGCAAAATCAAGAGTTGGACACCCAACTGACTGAGCCACACAGGTGTCCCTGGAGAATACATGTCTTAAAAAATGTCTTTGCTTGCATGTTTTCACCTAGCTACTCCTTGTGTGTCTGATGTCTCTCTCCCTCTCTTCAGGGCCTCTCCATATGGCTTGGACCTGTAGTAGGGAGGTTTCTGGGTAGCTGTAGTTTTTACATTGTAACTGGCATGCAAGAGGCAGAAAGTGGAGACTTCCAGGCTATTCAAAAGTCTGGAACAGCATTACTTCCTCCATATAACATCGTATTGCCACCTCAAAGGAAGATCACGTGCCCCTCTTTATCCCCCTGACTTAGAATTATCTTTTTCCTTCCACTCCTTCACTTCATGTCTCTCTTTCTTTAGAAAATATTTTCCTGTGACTTCTTTCCAGATTAACTTCTGGAGTTAATTCTGAGTTCCTCTCCCTCAGAACTTAGGCACTATCTTCATATATTATTGATTAATAATGGACATTAATAATGTCCATTACTATGTAAAATGGACATTTCTTACTTTTTGAATGTTCATCATTGAGGCCCTTCTTTCCTTTTAGTAATCCAAATTTGTTTGGTAATCCTTCATTTTGTAGAAGTCTTCGGATGTTTTAGCTACCTCCTACAAAATAAGCTGTGTTAGGGTCTCCAGAGAAATAGAACCAAGAGAGATACAGTGTATGTGTGTGCATGTGTGTGTGTATGAGAGAGAAGAGATTTTTTTAAGGAATTGGCTCACGTTATTGTGTGGTTTGGTGAGTCCAAAATCTAATAGAGTAGGACAGCAAGCTGAAGACTCAGGGAAAAAGTTGAATTCAAGTCCAAAGGCAGTCTCCTAGCAGAAATCCTTCTTGCTGGGAGGGGCTCAGACTTCATTCCAGTAAGGCCTTCAATTAACTGGATGAGTCCCATCCACGTTACAGAGAGTAATCTGCTTTATTCGAAGTTTACTGATTTAAACATTAATTTCATCCAAAAACACTTTCATAGAAATATCCAGAATAACATTCGACCAAATATCAGGGCACTGTGGTCTGGCCAATTTGATGCATAAAATTAACCATCACAGATGCCAAACAGATTTGTTCCTCCCTTTCTCTCCACAAAGTGGACACCTAATATAAGTTCGGTAAATCAGATGCTCTTTCTTGCTTGCTGAGTCTTGAGCAATTAATGCAATGATACCAGGAAAGCAGGAGCTCATATTCATTACAGCATCAGGAGTGGCAGTGGCATGGCATCAGATTGTTTCTGCAGTGTCACTACTGCTCTATTTCTGCTGCCCAGTCTTCTATAGTTTCCTTGGTTTCTTCTAATAGATAAGCCTGGTCATTTGTATTCCCACGGAGTCTGGAGCCTCTCGATATATTCCCAATGGACTCACTGTTTTTCTGCAGATAAACACCATTGGCTTCTGCTGCTTGAAACCACGTTACACTCAATACTACATAATGCTACTTAGGTACTTCAGTTGTCCTGGGAATAAACGCGCTGCTAAATGAGAAGCATCATGAGCAAATTCCTTACACAGTAGGATGATCAATGAGATATTTTTCCTCATCGTCATCATTTTCTTCTATGCTTATTATTATTAAAATTATAATAATAATCATTACTGAACTTTCTATATATGTTTTGAACAAGGCACATGACTCCTAGCATAATACTCTAGACAATGTAGTACCCAGTTCAATTCATCAGCCTGCTTGGCTCATATGCAATAAGATGAAAACTTTGAGATGCTGAGGGACTTAGGTAGTTCATGCAATAAGCTATCCATTTCAGTACTGAACTCTCTAAACTCTGCTACATTTCACTACATACTTGAAATATTTTGGTTATCTGCAGTAAAAAAAATCTTAATAGCATGGAAATTGGAGATGCAAAAAATAATCAAAATTGACTTTTCCGAACTATAAATGAACATTTATTCAAATCAGAAGTTAGAAAAGTAAGTACTAGTTCCCTGAAATGTCTATCAATAAATTCTACAACAGACTGCTAACGAGTACAGTGTTTCTGTTTGAGGAGATGAAAATGTTCTGGAATTAGGGGCACCTGGTTGACTCGGTTGGTAGAGCATGCAACTCTTAATCTCAAGGTTGCAAGTTTGAGCCCTTCATTGGGTGTAGAGATTACTTAAAAATAAAATCTTAAAAAAAATGTTCTGGAATTAGAAAGAAATGATGGATGCACAACTTTGTGAGTATACTAAAAAAACAAATTATGCACTTGAAAAGCATGAATTTTATGGTTAGTGAATTATATATCACAATATTATATATCTTAATAAAAAAGTTTTAAGAAAATCAATTAACTCTGCTGTAAATATCTACTTAGTGATTCAGATTATAGGCGTCCACTTTCTAGAAATGTATTCTTTCTTACACAGCCAGGACTCCTGTATTACCGGAGGAAATTTCTAAATTACTGTTATTTATTTCTTGGGCAGTTTTTAAACCTGTCAACCTATGGTATTCACTTTAAATGAAAACTTCATCATTCAGATTTCAGGTGAAATCTACTTGTGGAATTCAGTCATTCCTAATGGACACATATTTTATCGTATCTGGAGATTTATCTGGCAGGTACTTAGTAAAGTAAGGAAATGGATTGATTCCAACAATATTTGAAGTTGTATGGTGGGCCAAAGTATCCAACGCACATGAATAAATCAATGACACCTTTCCATTTCTTTGTCATAGCTGAAATATTCAAGTATGCTTAGGAGTGGCTGCATCTAAACATGTTTAAGAAGAAATATTCATCGTTCTTTTGTTTTACTTCCAAGCACATAACTGGGGACAAATAAAGGTTACATGATAATGGCACTGATGACTACACACAGCAATAAGAAACACACTAACTACATATTATTTGCCCATATTGCTTTAAGAAACAGATAGGGAAACATTTCAAACTCCTCAAACTCCAACTTAAGAAAAAATATTTTACAATAATTCACCTGCTTCCATTCAAGGAATCTGACAGTTCTTTAATAGAGAATGTATCTGAAATCTCACTGCAACATGAAAAGAAAAGAAAGGAGGGCGGTGGGGAGAAGGAGAAGAAATAGTTGTTAAAATTGGCAACATACCAAGATTCATGTGTAGTACTCCACTGCATAAAATGGGATTGGACCATTTTATCTTCTGAGTTTCTCTTGCTCTCTCTCTCTCATTCTCTCTCTCATCCCCTCATCCCCGCACCCACCCCCCCACCACAACCCCACCTCTCCCTTTCAAGAAATCTACTTATCATTGTGCCCAGGCTTGATTAGATTTATAGTTTGTTTATCTGAGAGCTCAATGCTTTATTGCATCCAGAAGCCAAAATACGTGCACCTCCACAACCCAGCTGAATAAAACAAACTCATTTTGATCTTTGTGTACAAAGCCATCAGCACTGGTTCAAAGTGTAGTGCAGCCAGTTCTGGACAGCAGATGCAGAGTTCAGCTCTTCTCCTGGGCCCTTGGTTTCAATTAGGCTGTCTGCCAAGTGGCCCATGTGCCTCTGTGTGCTGAAACATTTCTTTGAGGCAGCTTTTTTAAATTAGGAAATAAAGACTTCCCATGTGATTTGCTATATATACAATTTATGACAATTGATTTTTATAGTTAAAATACATACATTTTTAACATATTTCTCTTTCTGCAAAATAGCAGCTTTCTAACAAGAGAAGATAATTAGCAAAATGTAAATATTGCATTTCATTTACTCTTCCTACTCTAAAATTAACTCAAACATACATTGAAATGATACTAAAGACCACTGGGTTTCTAAAATAAATGACTTCTTTGTCTTAAGGTGGGTATGGGGGGTATGGGGGACAGTGGGATATAGTCAAGTACTTTCTAAGTTCTAGGAACTGTAAATAGGGAAAAAAATAAATATGAATGAAAAAGAAGCTATAATTACTTGAGATTGACCAGTTCCTCAACCAGAGTAGATGATATTTTTCTTGCTTTCATTACCATTTGGGCCTTTTACCTCCTGAACTTTCAAACACAACCTTGTGACCTGGCAGTAGATATAACGAATTCCAAAGCCAACTTCCAATGTCTAGCTGAGTCCTGGTAGAAGCCTCAGCTAAATGCACAGCAAATGTCTGTGATTCACAACTCCAAATACACACATGTGTATGCAAATATAATTCTCACCAAAGATAGCCTCATGTGGCAAAAATCTAGAACCTATTGGAAGCAGTTACCTAGTATCACCAAGCTATTAATAATACCCTCCTATTATTACTTAGAGGAGGCAGCCAAGTCCCCCCAGGACTGTAGGAGCCTAGAGGGGCAGCAACCACTCCATAAGGAAGGTCCAAGCTATGTAAAAGCCAGGAAACCATAACAGCTTGCAACTTTTTGCAAGGATTCAGGTCAACCTTGAAGAAGCTCCCACACAAGCCTAGATTACCCTTAAATCCTAAAGACCTGGACCCACAAATTGAGCCATCACTTAGCAGATGTTTGCCACCACCAGTGCCAAGCCAAACCGAAAATAACTGGGCACCAACAATAGCAACTGAATGGTAACCAGCTGTTAGTGGTGATTTTAAGCAGGCCCCATACCATGCTAGGCCACTCACACAGCAGGGACACATAAGTGTGGCATACACTTTTTTTTTTCTTTCTTTCTCTCTCTCTCTCTTTTTTTTTTTTTAGTGACCAGATGGTTTTATTGAGTCATTTTCCTGTTTTCCATAAAGCTGAATTACTACATTCCTAAAAATCTTTTCTATTTCTAAATTAGAACATTGCCCGTATACTCGCTGCTTGATCTTGAAATGTACTGAAAATGATGGTACTATGCCTGCCTGATGCAGGAAATTTCAATAACAGAGAAAGAAGTAACTGAAAAACATAACTTTGTTGAAGAAATCTTTGGTAATTTTTTTTATAATCAAGGATGGAAATATATGATTCATGTCAGTGTTAAAATGTTTTGATATTTTCCCCTTTCTAAAGATGTCATAACAATCAGAAATTTATAAATTTTCTGTATATACCTTGCTACATCAAATGTAGTACAAAGTAGATGAGATAATCTTTTCCTCTTCAGCACTTACTACGAAACACACAGACTTAAAGAAGCAGAACTAACATTTACCAGATATCTATAGCATTGGCTTGGTTTTTTTGTTTTGTTTTGTTTTGTTTTGTTTTTTTACTGTTTGACTCCCTGAACCCATCTCTCCCATCCTCCACTCCATGCCTTTGGAAACCACCAATCTATTCTCTGTATCTGTGAGCTTGGTATTCTGTTTTTTATTTTTATTTTTTAGATTCCATATATAAGAGATATCACATAATATTTGTCTTCCTCTGTCTGAATTATTTCATTTAGCACAATGCCTTCAAGCTCCATCAATGTTGTGAAATGACAAAAATTCATTCATTTTTACAGCTGAGTAATATTCCAATGTGTGAATATTAGTAATACTTCAATGTGTAGATATTAGTAATATTACCATATTTATATATAGATATAAATATATATATAATTATATCTATATATAAATACGTAATGGGGAAGGAATTATATATATATATCACAGATTCTTTATCCACTCATCTACCAATGTACATTTAGGTGTTTCCATATCTCAGCTATTGTAAATAATGCTGCAATGAACATGGGGGTTCATGTATTTCTTTTTTCTTTTTGAGTTAGTGTTTTCATTTTCTTCACATGAATACCCAAAAATGAAATTGCTGATCATATGGTAGTTCAATTTTTATTTTTTTAAAAAACCTCCACACTATTTTCCATAGTGGTTTCATGAATTTAACATTTCCACCAACAGTGCATAAGAATTCCCTTTCTCCACATCCTTGCCAACACTTGTTATTTCTTATCTTTTTGATAATAGACATTTTAACAGGTGAGAGATGATAGCTTAGTGTGGGTTTAATCTGCATCTCCCTGATAATTAATGATGTGGAGCATCTTTTCATATATTTCTGGTCATCTGTATGTCTTCTTTGGAATAATGTCTATTTGGTGTTCCGCCCATTTTTCAATCAGATTTGTTGTTTCATTTTTCATTTTTTTGCTATTGAGTTGTATGAGATCTTTATGTATTTTGGATATTAGTCCCTTATCAGATATATGATTTTCAAATATTTCTACAAGTTACCTTTTCACTTTGTTGATGGTTTCCTTTGCGAGAAGGAGCTTACTCCCTACCTTTTCACTTTGTTGATGGTTTCCTTTGCGAGAAGGAGCTTACTCCCTACGTTTTCTTCTAAGAGTTTTATGGTTTTAGGTCTCACATTCAAGTCTTTACTCTATTTTGACTTTATTCTTGTGTACGGTTTAAGATAATGGTTGTGTTTCATTGTTTTGCATGTGGCCATCCAGTTTTCCCAGAAAGAGACTATTCCTTCCCCATTACATAGTATTCCCCATTACATAGTATTACATAGTATTACATAGTATTACATAGTATTGGCTCCTTTGCCATAAATAAATTGACCATATATATATTCATGGA
Source organism: Ailuropoda melanoleuca (assembly GCF_002007445.2). NCBI lineage: Eukaryota > Metazoa > Chordata > Mammalia > Carnivora > Ursidae > Ailuropoda > Ailuropoda melanoleuca. The sequence continues at coordinate 74,101,480 of NC_048227.1, forward strand.
TTTATTTCTGTTCCATTGATCTAAGTGTCTATTTTTATGCCAATATTGTTTTAATTACCATTTCTTTGTAATAAAGTTTGAAATCAGGAAGCATGTCTCCAGCTTTATTATTCTTTCTCAGAATTGCTCTGACTATTCAGGGTTTTTAGTGTTTCCATGCAAATTTTAGAATTGTTTGTTCTAGTTCTGTGGAAAATGTCATTGAAATTTTGATAAGGATTGCACTGAATCTGCAGATTGCTTTGGGTAGTGTGGGCCTTTTATTGATTCTTTCAACCCATGAGCATGGAATATCTTTCCATTTACTTGTGTCTTCTTCAGTTGATTTCATTACTGTCTTTTAGATTTCAATATGCAAGTCTTTCACCTCCTTGGTTAAATTTATTCTTAGGTATTTTATTCTTTTGATGCAGGTGTAAATGGATAGTTTTCATATTTTCTTTTTCTGATAGTTCGTTACTAGTGTACAGAAACAACAGATATTATGTTGGTTTTGTATCTTACAACTTCACTGAATGTATAAGTTTTACAGTTTTTTGATGCCATCTTTAGGGTTTTCTATATATAATACCATGTCATCTGTAAATACAGTTTTACTTCTTGTTTTACAATTTGGATGCCTTTTATTTTTTTCACTTAATTACTTACTTTGCCTAATTGCTCTGTCAATACTATATTGAATAAAAGTGGCAAGAGTGGGCAACTTGTCTAGTTCCTGATCACAGAAGAAAGGCTTTCAGCTTCTCATCATTGAGCATGATGTTAGCTGTGGGCTTATCGTACAGCCTTTATTATATTGAGGTACATTCCCTTTATACCCACTTTGTTGAGAGTTTTTATCATAAATGGATACTACATTCTGTCAACTGTGTTTTCTGTATCTACTGAGATAGAGATATCCTTCATTATGTTAATTTGTGTATTATATTGACTGTGAATGTTAACCCATACTTGAATTCTTGGAATAAATCCCACTTGATCATGGTGTATGATCCTTTTAATGTTTTGTTGAATTTGGTTTGCTACTATTTTGCTCAGGATTTTTCATCTATGTTCATTAGGGATAGTGGCCTGCAATTTTCTTTTCTTGTGGCATCCTTGTCTGGTTTTGGTATCAGGGTAATGCCAGCCTCATAAAACGAGTGTGGAAGAGTTCCCTCCTCTTCTATTTTTTGGAAGAGTTTAATGAGGATTGGTATTACCTTTGAATGTTTGGTATAATTTGCCAGTAAAGCAGTCTGATCCTAGACTCCTGTTTGTTGGGAGGTTTTTGATTATTGAATCAATCTCTTTGCTAGTAATTGGCCTGTTCATATTTCTTTTCATCATGATACAGTCTTGATAAGCTGTATGTTTCTAGGAATTTATCCATTTCTTCTAGGTTGTCCAATTTGGTGGCATATAATTGTTCATAGTAGTTTCTTACGATCCTTTGTATTTCTTTGATATCAGTTGTAACTCTTCCTCTTTCATTTTTTTATTTATTTGAGCCTTCTCTTTTTTCTTGGTGAGCCTAGGTAAAGGTTTGTCAATTCTGTTTCTATTTTCAAAGAACCAGATTTTCGTTTCATTGATCTTCTTTATTATCTTTTTAGTTTCTGTTTCATTTATTTCCTCTCCAATCATTGTTATTTCTTTACTTCTACTAACTTTGGGCTTTGTTTGTCCTCTTTCTACTTCCTTGAGGTGAAAAGTTAGGTTGTTTGTTGGAGACTTTTCTTGTTGCTTGAGGTAGGTATTTATCACTAGGAGGTTTCCTCTTCAAAATGTTTCTGCTGCATCACACAAATTTTTGTGTATGACATTTCCATTTTTGCTTGTCTCCAGGTATTTTTTAATTTCTATTCTGATTTCTTTGACCTATTGGTCGTTCAGCAGCATTTTGTTTAATCTTTATACATTTGTGAATTTTCCAGTCTTCTTTGTGTAATTAAATTCTACTTTCGTAGAATTCATAAAAGATGCTTGATATGATTTCATTTATCTTAAGTTTATTAAGACTTGTTTGTGGCTTAACATATAATCTATCTTAGAAAAGATTCCATGTGTACTTGAGAAGAATGTGTATTTTCCTGCTTTTAGATGGAATGTTCTGTATGTATCTATTAAGTCCCTCTGGATCAACGTGTTCTTTAGGCTGATGTTCCTGTTTTGATTTTCTCTCTGGATGATCTACCCATTGATATAAGTGGGGTACTAAATGCCCCTACTATTATTGCATTATCATTAATTTCTCTCTTTAGGTGTGTTAATATTTGCTTTACATATTTTGGTGCTGCTATGTTGGATACCTAAATATTTACCAATGTTATATATTCTTGTTGGAGTGACTCCTTTATCATTATGTAATGCCCTTCTTTGTCTCTTATTACAGTCTTTGTTTTAAAGTCTATTTTGTCTGATATAAGTATAGCTACTCTAGCTTTCTTTTCATTTCTATTTTTATGAAATATCTCTTCTGTCCCTTCATTTTCAGTCTCTGTGTGTCGTTACATCAAAAGTGAGTCTCTTGTAGGTAACAGATAAGTGCTGTTGTTTTTTTTTTAATCAATTAAACCACTCTATATCTTTTGACTGGAGAATTAGTACATTCATATTTAAAGCAGTTATCAATAGATGGATACTTACTGACATTTTGTTAATTGTTTTCTGGTGTTTTGTAGTTCCTCTTTGCTGCTTTCTTCTTCTCTTACTCTCTTGTGGTTTGATGACTTTCTTTGGTGATATGCTTATATTCCTTTCTCCTTGTCTTTTGTGTACTTACTACAGGTTTTTGCTTTGTGGTTACCATGAGGCTTACTTATAATAACTTATGTCTGTAACTATTTATTTTAAGTTGATAACTTAAGTTTGATCCCATTCTAAAGCTCAACATTTTTACTGTGTCCCCACCTACATTTTGTTTCTAATGTCACTTTTACATCTTTTTATCTTGTGTATCCCTTAATTATTATAATCATAGTGACTTTACTATCTTTGTCTTTTAACCTTCATATTAGCCTTATAAGTCATTAATCCACTACCTTTACTATATTTATTTTTCCAGTGAAATTTATTCTTTCACATGTTTTCTTGTTACTAACAGCACTCTGAATTTTCAGCTTAAAGAAATTCCTTTAAAATTTCCTGTGAGACTGGGTTGGTAGTGATGAGCTCCTTTGGCCTTTGCTTGCCTGGAAATCTTTTTCTCACTCCTTCAATTCTGAATGATAACTTTACCACATAAAGATTTTTTTCTTTCAACATTTTGAATATTTCATGCTACCTTCTTCTAACTTGCAAAATTTCTGCTAAAAAATCTTCTAAGCATATGAAAGGTGGTCCCTTGTATATAATAAGTTTTTTTTCTTGCTGCTTTTAAGATTCTCTTATTATCTTGAAATTTTAACAATTTAATTATATCATTATATAATTATGCTTAATTATATTTGTTTAACTCTCTGGGCTTCTTGGATCTGGATGTCTATTTCCTCCCCCAGGTTAGGGAAGTTTTCAGCCATTATTGCTTCAAACAAGATTTCTGCCCCTTTCTCTCTCTTCTTCTGGGACCCCCAATAATGCAAATGTTAGTTAGCTTGATGTTGTCCCAAAAACTCCTTAAGCTATCTTCATTTTTTCCCCATTCTTTTCTTTTTCTTGCTCTGATTGGTGAGCTCCATTGTCTTTGAGTTGACTAATCCTTTTTCTTCCCTAATTTAGTCTGTTATTGAACCCCTCTAGTATATTTTTTAGTTCTATTACTGTATTTCTTCAGCTCTGTGCCTTCTATTTGCTTCTGGTTCAAACTAGTGATGTAGGAAGTTCCTGAACTCATCTTCTCCCACAGGACACACTGAGTTTACAGTTGTATATGGAACATTTTCCTCTTAAAAAAGAGCCTAGAGACTTGCTGAGTGATGACAACACATTAGGCACATGAAAAGAAAACCACATCAAAGTAGGTAGGAGAGGATGGGAAGAAATCTTGCCATAAACCCCACCTCTGGTAAGGTGACCCACACTAGGAGAAAACTCAAAACCCAGAGCTTCTCTCTGGGATAAAAGGGCTCAAACTCTGCATTGGGCACCTCAACTTTTAGGACTTGATCCTGAGAAATGAACCCCCAAAACACCTTACTTTGAAAGCCAGTGGGGCTCATGTCTTGAGACCCATAAGATTATAGTGATCTGGGAGACAGCTCTTAAAAGGCCCATGTACTCAGACTACCTACTTGCTGCATGGCCCAGCTCAGAAGCAGCCAAGTGCACCCAGATTTAAAGTAAAGGAGGTTCACATACTTATATTAAAGCATTGGGGCAGGCATCTAATTTAACACACACATCTAAGAGTCACCGGAACACTTTCTGGGGATGGAGACTGGCAGATGTTATCTTCTTGCTCTCCTTTTGCCATACTCCAGAGCACCAGTACCTCCCAGAAGAGATTTTTACATGTGTCTGGTGCTCAATCTTTACAGTTGCTGCCCACGGAATGCCTTTTGACTGCCTGGCTATGGAGGGCAGAAGATCTTGTATTCCTGATCCCATGGGTCTATAATAATGACAGTCATCCAGGAAGGAACTCACACCTCAATCTGGTATCTGATTTTTGTGGCTGCTTCCAGGAGACACCTCTACATTGCCTGGCTTTGGTTGTCAGTGAGGTTTATGATTGTGTACTCCATGGGACTATAATCAATAGAGAAAGAATTCTTGAACAGCTACAACCATCCCTACTCAGGCACAGCAAGGAGTAAAACATACCCAGGGGCTTGAATTTTCTGTGAAGAAGGCCTATTAGCTTATCATCATGGCTGAAACCTAAGGAGCAAGCTTCTAATTAAGCACACATCTAGAGGCTGACTGTAATCCTTTCAGAGATATCAGAGGGTAGATGCTATCTTCATACTTTCCCTCTACCTCCCTCCAGGGCACCAATGTCTTTTGGAGGAAAGCTTTACACATAGCTGGTGCCCTGATTTTTATATCTGGTGCCTCAGTTTTTGCAGCTGTCACCTAGAAAATATTTCTTGATCATCTGGCTCTAGTGGCCAAGGCAGCTTGCACTCCTGGGTCCCACAGGACTGTGGCAATTGGAGAGTTGGTTCTTGGCAGGCTGCAATCCCCACAGGTGCGGTTGGCTGACTGAGGCATACCCTCCAATCTTTCTATGAAGGAGATCTCTGGAGATTTGCCCTGGGGGACAGGCTTCAGGTTTGGCCACATCTAGTGGACTACAAAACTGCTTGCAAGGAACAGAGGTTGTAGATGCCATCTTGGAGCTATCCCTCTACCTTGCTCCAGCTTACTGGTATCTCCCAGAGAAGAGCTGATACACTCATCTGGAGCCTACTTTTTGTGACTGCCACCTAGGGGACACAATCAGATTGTCTGGTCAGCAAGGCTTACACTTGCAGTCTCACTGGACTATATATATTTGCATACTTTTAAAAACTACTGCTTGAGGATCGGTTTTCCAAGCAGCCTGAATCTAGATGCAAAGATCTTCCCCTTAGGGACAGTGACAGGTCTTGACATACCTTCAACCACTGGAAGCTATTAAAAATACAAGGGGCTGCTTGGACAAGCATAAAGATTTGAGAGATGAAAAAGGGCTGGGGCAGGGTTGAAGGACAAGATGTATCTCCTACAAGGGGCCACACCTTCAAGACTGGGAGAGGTGGTTGTTTTATTACTGTATGCGAACCAACACAGAGAGTCAAGCAAAATAAAGAAACAGAACAAGATACAACCTCAGAAAGAAACCTTAATGAAATGGAGATGAGTAATTTACTTGAGAAAGAGTTCAATGTAATGGTCATAATGATGCTCACCAAACTGGGAAGAATGAACACAATGAGAACTTCAACAAAGAGACGGAAAACATAAGAAAGTATACCTATTTTTTTTTTAGTTGAGAAGATACAATATTCAAATAGCCATTTCTTAAGACTCATACTAATCTATGGTGTATTCTCTTGCTATAAGGAGAAAGGTGAATAAGTCTATATATTAAAATATATCAGTTTTAGGTAGAATAATTTCAATATAATAAAATATCCACTATAGGTGAATATCCATAGATTTGAGACAAAGTCATAACTATTTTTTCCTGACTTTGTCAGGATTATTTTTCAGTGAACTGTATCTTGAGAGTAAGTACTTTTGGAAACTACAAAACATCATTAAATATAGCAAAAATGAATTTACTAAATGGAACTCAAGTAACATCAATTAATAAAAGATATCAAGTGTATACTGTTTGCCCTAAAGGAGAACTAGACTTCTATCTTGTGCACAAAACACCATTAACACACACACACACACACAAACGCGCACGCATGCACACAAACACATTAATATCCACGAAATTGGAAGAACCTGTTTAGAATTAAAGAATCATGGTGCCCCATCTTCCCATGGCCCTATAAACATGGAAGACTCACCTGTTTACCATACTTCAGCAAGCATTAAACCCTAACTGCTAAAAATTTCTGTCTCAAGCAAATGCCCCAGCTTCTGGAATTCAAACTGATGCTCTTATTCTTACAAATCGTATTCCTAGATTTTGGCCACAAATCTATTAGTGCTTTATTTTTGGTTACCCATTCAGAATCACTTCATTGGCCAATGGCATACTGACTCATCACTCAAAATTTAACTTATCTCACTTCTCTGATTTTAGCGTTGACCACAACTTTATGTGAAAGTCCTCACCTCAAGCCTGTGGAAGTCTGATGGCTTGAAGTAAGCATATGCACAGTGGAATGGGATCTGTACACATGTAAACAAACAAACAAAGAAGGTGAAAGAGAGGCACCTGGGTGGCTCAGTCAGTTAAGCATCTGCCTTCAGCTCAGGTCATGATCTCAGGATCTTGATCCTTGGGTCAAGCCCCATGTCTGACTGCCTGCTGAGCAGGGAGCTTCTCCCTCTCCCTCTGCCCCTCTCAACCTCTACACTTGTGCTTTCTCTTGAATAAATAAATAAAATCTTTTAAAAAAGGATAAAAGAAAATGTGTTTAAATGTCCTATTATTATCTAAGATATAATGACATAGCTATTGAACTTGATCTGCATAATCTATATCACTAGTCTTTCAAAAATGTTCCTAGGCAATTATAAGAAATATGATGCTCAATCATAGAAATCAGGTGTTGAAAATAGTTTTCTCAGATCCAGATAATTACAATGCATCTCCTATCATCCAAAGTCAAGTGTGATCTGTTTTCACTGCTATATCAGCAAAATATATATATATACATATTAGCTTCTAGGAACCTTAGGCTAAGAGGTTCTAAGGTTGAGATGTAGACCCTAAAGTCCTTAATATTTTCCTAAAGCAGTCAAATCCAAGTGTAATATAAATACAAGAACACCAGTTTAAAAAATGACTTACTGGGGCACCTGGGTGGCTCAGTCAGTTAAGCATCTGCCTTCGGCTCAGGTGATGATCCCAGGGTCCTGGGATTGAGTCTGAATCTCCCTCTGCCCCTCCGCCCACTCGTTCTCTCAATCTCTCTCTCTCTCTCAAATAAATAAATAAAATCTTAAAAAAATAAAAAATGATTTATGATCACCTGGTGTCTTTGATCCCAAAGATCAACATGGAACTCTAAATTAGCTGATGAGTTAGGCTGAACTACATGGAGCTATATGTAAAGCCATAGGCCTAAAATCACTGTTCTAGTTTTCCATATGCCTTTTTGCCACTGCCAAGGTGATAGCTCTTATAATGGGGAATTTAACCCCAAAAAAGGCAAACAAAAGAAAGCTGGTTCTACTCTACCCACCTCAAGCTTGCTCAGGATAGAGTCATTCCCTCCCAAGAATAATCATGAGCCTGTTTTCCACAGGCACACTGGAAGGAGACAGACATCCTAATAGAAAACAGCCAAATAGAGGATGTCACCATCCCATGAAGTAAGTGCCCTTGGCCTGGATTCATCCATTACTGTTGCCAACACCTTTTACGTGAAGTAGACTGAAAGCATCTTAAGCACTCAGTAGAAGCCAACATTATGGTACATTGGTGATGTTAATGATGGAGATAACTGAAGTTAGTTATGGGGGCTTATTTAGGTATAGAGACTATCATTAATCTGGAATTTCCTGGCAACTACAATGGCAGCAGGGGAGCCTCCAGCCTCCACAGACTGCATTAATCATAAAGGAATCCCACACCTGAACTGTTAAGAATTTCTAGATCCCCAGAAAGTCTCTTCTGAGAGACACTAAAGGAAGACTTCAAAAGGAAGACTAGGGACTTGAAGAAATTACATAAGAATGCAGCGAAATAGTCACCAAAGAAGCACATGGACACACAATGGGGAAGCCAAGTTTTGACCTATAAAAAGATCTTTCTGTGGAAAAAAAAAATCAACAGAAAAAAAATCAAAGTCCAGTAAGACTTTGTTATTTATCACTATTTGTGTGAAAAGAAAATTATATTAAGTAATATTAGCAAATACAAACAAAAGCACAAATTGACTGTGAAGGCCAAACACACATGACATAACTAACAATAAATTTAGGGAACAACATGGTGGAAATTTGTAAACAAGAGTGAAATAATTAAGAATAGTAAAGTCTTGACTATCCAGATGTTTTAGACAATTATCTGTTTGTTGAGTTTTCCAGATAGCTGAGTTGTATCCTTTTCAGAATCCAAAAGAATTTCATTTTACTCCTTATCCTTTCCAAATTATTTATGCAATCCCTTGACTTTTTGAATATAGTTAGCTCACATGATGCAATCTAAAATTCACTTTACCTAGAAAAAACACAAAATTCTCCTTTAATCTCACTAATAAATATGACTATTTCTTTTTTAGATTTATCAACATGTATAACATATACACTATATCAGTTTAATTCTTATAACCATATGGACAAGAGAATCTATCCTTGTATATCAGATGAGTAAACTGAGGCAGATGGGTTTCATAATTTGCTTAAGGCAAATAAAAAGTGGCAATCTGAAAACCAAATTCAGGAAACCTGGCTCCAAGTCTGAGTACATGGCCTCTAAGACTGCCATTGCCTTTTCATTTCTGTTGTTTCATCCCAATCTTTACTGACAAATATGTTTTTTAAAAGTATTGGTAGTAGTGCCTGGGTGGCTCAGTCAGTAGGGCATCCGACTCTTGATTTTGGCTTAGGGTCTTAGGATCAAGCCCCTTGTCAGCCCTGGAGCTGTGGGAAGTCTGCTAGGATCCTCTCCCTCTGCCCCTTCCCCTGGCTCCTGCTCTCTTCCTCTCTCTCTAATAAATAATCAAATCTTTAAAAATATATATTGTTAATAATATCAGATGTCTGTGTAAGGCCATGTTCACCTTTTTACTTACCAGTGTTAACATTACTATATATTTTATATTGTTCTCATAATTATCATTTAAATGACTATATAATAATCTACTGGGTTGATGGACCATCTTTCAGTAAATCTCCATCATTGGAACACACTTAGATTTCTTCAGTTGTTTTGATATCACTTGTATTTGTTTTAGGTGTTTTTGTGTCAAATGTCATGAACTCTTTGACCTCGAAGACGGTATGTGTGTCTGGAATAGTACCCCAAACATCACTAAAGAAATATAAACTATAATTATTTAACTTATTCTTGAAGATTCAAAGCCAGTATTAAAATTTCAATTATTTAGCTATGATGTACCACAGTGCTATCTGGAGAACTGTTTATACCTATACAAAACGAACAAAGACCACACTGCCTTTTGAATTATACTTGTTTTATATAGATTTGTTTCTAGTATCTTCTTTTGATACAAAGCTGACAAGCCTCACTTCTGTTCTCAGAGAATGTACACTTCCCCTAGTTTGTATTTAAGGCAGATATAATGTTTTATATTGTACAAACAATGAATAAATAAGATCTGAGTGAACACTGGTAATGTTCTTCTATGAATTAAAAGCATGGATTTTGCCACACCTGTTTCACCTGGTAAAAGCTCTTTAAACATACTTGCCTCATTTGTTTCACATAGTAGGGGACATTATGCAGCAGATCTACGCAAAGTTGAGCAACTACAATATTTCAATAATGAAAGAATACAGAAAATGGCATTGAAGTAGGGAAAGATAAAAGAGTGAATTCCCTGAGATCTATTATTGATGTAGGAAATATGCAAGTAAAGATCTATGACCTAAGGGGTTTTCTCTCTAGGAATTTATAATTTAACTTTTGTTTGAGACATGGAGTTAACTCCATAAGCTAATGTGTAAGGATACCATACTAACTAATAATAATAACTCTATTTAAGATGTAATTTTGGAGGTGCCTGGGTGGCTCAGTTGTTAAGCGTCTGCCTTCGGCTTGGGTCATGATCCTAGGGTCCTGGGATCAAGCCCCGCATCAGGCTCCCTGTTAAGCAGGAAGCTTGCTTTTCCCTCTCCCCCTGCTTGTGTTCCCTCTCTCACTGTCTCTCCCTCTCCCCGCATCAGGCTCCCTGTTAAGCAGGAAGCTTGCTTTTTCCACTCCCCCTGCTTGTGTTCCCTCTCTCGCTGTCTCTCCCTCTCTATCAAATAAATAAATAAGATGTAATTTTTAACATTTTTATTGGAATCCATTTTATTCCAGAACTATACAAAGTAGTGAAGTAGGTATTTAAAAGGTGTATATAACATGATACCGGCTTTTAGAAATTCAAATCTTTTTAGGGATAGCCATATGAAACAATGTAGGAGAGCCTACAGATGTCAATTAATTAACAATATTGGCATGATTTTCCAATGAGAAGGTTTGATGTTATCAAATGCATTTATTAGTAATTTATATTGAAATGTGACTCTCTGTAAGTTACTCTCTCAAGTATAGTTGGTCTTCTCTTTGAGAAAAAAAAGGATAGCTTATAGTTTCTTAAGTGTGCAAAAAAGAGAAAAATCTCAGAAAAGAAAAAATGCTCATAATTCTCTGGGAACCCAGCAGATTGGTAAAGTTTTGGCCATGATGAATTACATTAGAATGTGGGAAGAGAAATACCATGCATTGTTCTGCAGCATATTTCTTTTAACTGCCCCTTTCCCATTTCTTTAATGTTTGCCTTATATTAATAGTGACTGATATGGAATAATCAACAGACTTGTGCAGTAAATCCAAAGAGAAAATTGCAAAGAATTCAAAGATTTGGCCTCATATATAATTCTGCCAGATAAATGGAAAAGAGCCAGAGGAGTAGGATAAAGTTAAAGGAATATTGCAGTTAAATTCTATGCATTATGTCTTTATGTTATATTTTTGCTAAAGAAATATGAAAATGTACACAAAAGATACACAAAACTTAGCTGTCGACAAGAGTGAATTACTAGTAAGTGCCATTGAGAAGCAAAAGAGAAGCAACATAAATAATTATAATCACCATCATCATCAGGATTCATGTGTTAAGTTCACATATTTTCATTGCATTGGGTTAGTTGTGTTAAAAGCAAATTATAGGCATGTTCCTGTCCTATAGGAACTTATGATTTAAGACAGACTACGTTACCAAGACAAATGTAAGAGAAGCATAGACAAGTATATGCACCTGAAAGAAAGACTTAAATTGAGTGGATGAAGGAATAAATAAACTAAATTTTTTCTTTTATTGATTAGTTGAGAAAAGGGGTAATGGTAAATCCTTGGAGTTCTGAGTCTGGAGTTTAACCACCGTTGGTCTCACAAGAATGATTTTGGGAAGGTACTATTGCAGTAATGATAGAAAATTATCTGAGCAAATTGAAAGATTAGAAAGCTAGAACATTTGAAATTCTAAATTAGGAGTTAGGAAGCATCATGTTGCCCACAGATTATTGAATAAGGACTCCATAAATCATGATTCCATGTTTTAGTATGATGGGATTTAGTATGATTTTGCACTATTTCAAAGAAAAAAGTAAGGTGATGAAATGATGGGTACAGAATAAAATATAACTCCACTAATGAAATTTTTAAAAGTCACCTATTTTGTCATTCAGAATTATTCTATTTATACATTATTTTAGATATTACATTGTAATTATATTTTTTTCTTTGAGCATTGTAATGGTCTTTGTCCAAAATCCCTACTATTCTGATCTGACCAAAGGAAAATTTCAGAAAAGACTATTATTAATAATTACATTAAATTTTAATTGTCCCCAAATTAGTTTCTTATGTATTTAAAATGTCCTCACTAATAAAGAAAGGGCTGAATTTTTAAGACGCTAGTTTTTATGACTCAATATCTTTGATTCAATTATTAAAAAATCGAAAGAAACAGCACAACCAGTATGGTTCTTTAATATTATAGCAATGTAAAAAGTAGTTATAATAGCTGTACAATTTTAATTTTTAAAAATACCCTTGGTGTTATTCAGTGTTTCTTATTGAAACCCATTTCTGTGTTGTTTATTTTTAATTTGTTCTTCATTGCCTGCTTTGCAATGGAACATGTGTTTGCAATTGTATTTAGCAAAATTCATGATCTTAACATTGTACACCAAAGTCAATGTGCCTTCCTGGCAAAAAACAACCAGTATTCAAACACTTTTATAATGTTTGGGGTTTCTGTCTCAATTGACAAAATTGAAAAATATGTATTAGCCAAGCAAAACCACTATCTCAAAGCCATGTTGAAAATTACTCCAACCTGTCAAAGCCAATTGAAATTCCCTTCCCAGCCCAATTCCCAACTTCATTTTGTATGTGAAATAGGAAAAGTTGGATTTGATTATAACCACATGCAGAAGGAATCAAGAAATCACATATATCTTATACATCTAATACTATATACAATTTTCTTTTCAAAATTTTTGTCTTTTTTTCCCTTTTCCATCATTTATCCCATCTCACTTGTTCTGAATAAGTCACTTGTATGTAGCATACGTACATGAATAGTTTAATTAACAGTGAGTTGTATGGCACATTTTAAAAGTTCCTGCTGCACCACATCATTCTTACATTGAAGATGGAATAACCCTAAAGTAGAGATCTAAGATCTGTTCCCAAGGCAGATCAAGTAATGTAGGATGTTGCTCAATGTCAGTATATTTTCTATTATTTGTTGTTTATATACCAACTACAATGGTTTTCTAACTACAGTGCCCAGTTGCCGTTAATCCAGTTCTAACAAAAGGGCATGATTCTGTCCTTAAAATTCATTTTTGAAGTTAAGGTCCCTCCTTTAAGATGAAAATCAACTTCATTTCACATCAGAATAAGCCATGATCCAGGATGTAGAGGGGCTAACACAAGGTTATAAACAAGATGAGGAGCATGACTAAAATATTATCCTGCCCCCAATCAATGTTGGGCAATACAAGCTGCTTGAAAGTTAGGGCGCATAAAATCCCTGGAAAACTTATGAGAACAACAAATACAAAACAATGACAGCCAGTAGGGAAAATAAAGGCAGGTCACTTGAAATAAACAATATAATTTCAATACATAAAATCACTCCAGAGTCCATTGTATTTAATGTTTATGAGCATTATCTAAAGGAAAAAGCAGAACGTGTCCAAGAAGTCTAAGAGACAAGTATAAGTTATGTATCACAACTCAGTTCGTTATTATTTATTGATGAGATATTTGAGAATTTTTATCAAGGCTTTGATGTAAATATTTCTTTCTCATTTTACCTAGGATAATTGAGACTCTGGTAGAGTACATGGCACATTCAAGATTAGCCAGCATGTTTTTTCCAAGGAATGAAATGAATTGGAAGCTCATTTTTAGGCACTGGAAATGACTGGAAATACTCAACCCTTTGGGGTGAGTGAAGTTTTGGATTCTAGGTTTAGACACTTAGGCTGTTCATCATTTATACTTGTATATGGGTGAAATATGAATTCAAAGGAGAAAAGTACCTGTAGGACTGTGCAGACCACTCTTTCTTCACTGCCACAGCAATCATGGAAGAACTTGTTATGGACATGCCACATCATTGAATTAGCCTGAGGTTCCGAGTTCCCACATGGAAGACAGCTGCCCTGGAAAGTTGCCTGTACCCTCAGCAGACCTTGAGAGAACAAATAAATAAACTGTTGTATATTAAGCCACTGGGGTTTTAGTATTGTTTGTTTCCAAATCATAATGTGACCTACCCAGACTGATATATCAACCACTATTAAAAAATTGTTACTATACTTGCATTTAGCTTTTCAGCATTATTTTCTATATATAGATATAGAGAGAGAGAAATTTAGATCATGTTGTCCATGTTATTTTGTAAACTTTTCTTCACCAAATAATAATGAACATTTTCCCATCATTAACTATTTTCCCAAACACTTTGTAATAGTTACAGGACATTGAATTAAAGTTGTGCCACATTTTACCTAACCATTGCTAAAACGAAATTTTTGCTAAACAGTTCTATATTTGATAACCTATTCTATGTTCTTTGTGTATACTTCTCATTAATTTCCTGAGATAAAGTTCCCAAAATGGAAATGTTACATCAAAATTTATTCATATTTTAAAGAATTTTGATACACATTACCAAATTACCCTTTAAAAATTTTGTACCAACTTCTAATTTTTCTAAGAGTGTATAATATATCACTGCCACTCCACCCTTGATGACCCAGAGAATTTTAGTTCCATAAAACTGAAACTTTGATATATAAAAACTATCTCACTCCTTAATTTACAGGCAAAGTTATTAGGAGTAGCCAGTTTCAGGAAAAGATCAGGAATTCAGATCTTGTAAAAATGAAAGCATTTGATACTATATATTTGACTATACCTTTGGCCTCATTCTGAAAATGTTGTTATGTGATATTTGATTATCATTATTTTATAAGGGCCCGGCAGATTCAATTTCATACTTGATCCAACAATTGCATAAGATAATTTCTAATTCCAGTCTTTGTTTTTATTTGTTTGCATATACATATTATTATTCATACACATACACATACATATACATATTATTGATTACTAGTTTTATTAATTCATGGTCTGAGACTGTGACTTGCATAACTCAGTTTTTTAACATTAAAAAATATATTATTTACAACCAAATATATACCTATTATTTAAAAAGTTTCAGTTTGTCTCATGGATGCGGTAGACATGGTGAATTTGGCACTCAGCACCCATTCTGTCTACGTCTAAGGAATCTCATTGTACAACAGAGGCTGGAAAACTAAAAAACACATTTCCAAAGTTAACCGGCAATTCAGGATGTAGATGTGAATTAGATTACAACGAAGATGCCCCACTCCATCCCTTGAGATCAGGAAGGTGCAAGTCTGCCTGGGCAGGGGGTGGAAGAGAGGGGAACACTTCCTGTTTCTCCCCTTGCTGCTGGCAAATGAGGACAAATATGGCACCACTCCAGTGCCCAGGTGCTAACTCCAAAAGCACTTGCAGTGGAGGCATCAGCAACAGTTTCCTGTTGCCTGGATCACTACTCCAGTGGTATATTCTTGAACTTGACAGTTCAGGTGGTGTTCACCTGATTGCCCACATTTCTGATTATGGCAAAGGTAGCTGCAACCTTGCAAGCCTATTTGGCAGTGTCATTCTGGGAATCATCCCTGGGGATCATCCCACAGCCTACTTCCCTGGCATTCCCAACCATTTTGTATGAACTAAGTTATCTGTGTCAAATGTCTTACATTTAAAATAGCTAGAGTAATCTCTATTTCCTATAACTGAACTGCCAAATGATATAAATAGTATTTAAGACTTAGCCGCTCTTTATAGTTTCTAAATTTAACATATAGAAATGTTTAAAATAATGTGATTGATTATATTACTTAGATTGTCTATTTTTTTTCTTTTACTGACTTGCATTTAAAAAAACAGTGTTACAGTAAAGTCTTCTTCAACAATTCTGATCACCACACAGTAGTTAGAAGGAGAATATTAATATAGTGTTAAAAGTACAGTTTATTGACCCTGTGTGTCTTATGAATGCACAAGAGACAGAATTTCTACCCTGAAGAACGGGAATTGAATCTTTAGCAAAAATAAAAAATAGATCTGAAACTCAGGAAAAGTAAACTAAGGCATCAAGCAGTTTAAACTAAAATTTAGCTGCAATGTAATAGGAAAGATTATTTTTCTTAAAATCAGGAGTTAGTCTTCAAACAATTGTGACTTAATAGTTTTGAAACAAAATTGTGATGTCACTAATTTTAAATATACTGCACAACAATACAACACATAGTCAGTGTAGTATGCTTTGTGACTCGCCAGATGGGTAATTTAATCTAGACCATCTCCCCAACTTCAGTTCTCATCTTCCAAAAGGACTTAAACTGGTTGATACGACCTGCAATGGTGCAGCTTTGACCTATGCTGAAAAGTGCAACGTTAACACCTAATCCATTAACAGCTCAACTCGGTGGTCAATAAATGTCTTCAGCTAAAAAACTTAATATGTCCAATTAAATAATTTTAAATGATTGTTCTACAAATCTGTTTACTCTGTTTCATCTGCTCCTTATTTTAAAGTGCAATATCAAAGGTTGTTACCCTGATTCTTATATCACTACATAATATTTTCAATAAAAGCTTAAAGATTAAAGATCATCTTGTCTCTTAAACTACATTGCAATCCCTTTCTGGATGGTACAGTTTCCTTAATAATCCAAATATTTTCTGGGTTATTATAAATTTTTAATATTCAAAGATTCCTTATATACCCAGATATGCGGAAGCATATTATAGAATATGATCTGTTTTAGCTGTCTTTTTCTATATTCTCTTTTTTCTAAAACCATACTGCCAAAGTACTTTTGAAAGCTTAAAGAAATTCCCTCTTTTTAACAGTGGAGTGCTACAATATCAAATGACTTCTGCTTTTATGGAAAAGAAAATTAAGACATTAAAATGCAGAGTAATATAAAACTGAACATATGCACAAAACCTCCACTAGAAAGGATATAAAGCAAAATGTTAAATCTGTATGTATAATATGGTGTGTTTTACTTCAGTTTCCATAGCAACTTTCTTGACAGATGTTAACAGAGATATTCCTGTGAAATATAAAATAGCATGAAACAAAGTTATGCATATTTCCAGTTAGTGATTAGCTTACTACACGCAGAATTGCAGAAGCTAAACACATATTACTGAACTAAACACGAAAGACGTTGACAAATCTGAGAGGTTTGTAATACAGCATTAACAAGATCTATATTAGGGACAAATTACTCAAATATCAAATTGCATAGCTCTTAATAATGGTACCAGTAATCAGGACAAGGAATTTCGATTAAAAGGAAATTCTTTCTGTGAGCAGAGTTTTGCTTATGCTGTAGTCCTGTAGAGAGGTGTTTTTGTTTCTGTTTTTTTTCTATGAGCTTAGAGTACTATAGTTTATAACTGTTACAACAGACATCAGCCTGATCCCTTTCTTTAAAAATTAACTGGGCCTCTTGGGCTATCACAAGAGAAACCTAATTCCAAATAGCTTCACTATAAAGGAATCTTTTCTTCCTGTAAATCCTGAGATGGTACTGTCTTAAGGCTTCTCTTTCATTCACGCTTGAGCATTCATCCCCATTACTTTACATATATCACTCTATCAAAGTCACAGATGACCTTCACATTGCAAACCAACAGTCAAATTTCGGGCTTTATAATGTGTTACCTATTAGCACCATTGGTAATGGTCGATCATTCACTGTAGCTTAAAACCCTCTGCTTGTCTGCCTGAATACTGGTGTGGCAAATTGTTGTGGGTTTTGTTTTTCAAAATATTCAGGTTTTTGAACACCTTTGACTAAATCCTCTAAATGCTTTCCACATCATTCGGAATAAAATAATGAGCCATAGTCTTTCCTCCCCTTTTCCTCATCTTCCACCATCTCCCTCTTTCTGCTTCAGCCACACAGAACACCTTGCTACACCTCAGGACCTCTGAAATCACTGTTTCCTCTCCCAAGATCTCTTCCTCCAGATTAGCTAAATGACATTCTTCCTCCCCTCATTGAAATTTCTGCCCTAATTTCTCCTTTGCAATATTGCTCTCCTTGATCATCCTTTCTTAAAGAAAAAAATCTCTCTCACTCCTTGTTTTATATTTTCTGTGTGCTCTTCTAACTTCTGACTTTGGATGGATGGATGGATGGATGGATGGATGGATGGATGGTTGGATTCATTTCTCTTTCCTAAGAGCAGAAAAATTTTGTTGTGTTCACTGCTGCACACTTAGATCCCCCAACTGTGTCTAGATTAATGAAGGTGCTCAACAAACGCTTTTTGAAAGCATGAATGAATCAATCCAGGAGTTTAGACAGTATTATTGGGGCCCTCTTCCTTCTCCACTTCTCAGCAATTCTCATTTCTGCTTAACCTCATTCTACATTGATGCCAATTTAAGTGTTAAGCAAAATGTATACCAGCAGCCAAAGACTCACATGCTCTGAAATAATCCATCTCAGTTTAAACACACTTTTTTCTTGGTAAGCAGGCACTAATAGCAGAAACATTTTCCTATCAGCCCTCTTTGGATGATATGCTTCTTTTGGACCAATTATTGCATCCAGAGAAATACAGTACTCTAACTCATTTAGTCCAGGTCACGGGACTCTCTAGGAGAAAAACAGAGCACTAATTCTGATGGTTCCTTCCTGATCACAAGGGCAGGCTAAAAAATGGTTTCTTCAAGAAAGCAATTCTGGGAGGACAAATAACATGCCTCCTACACTTTTGTTTTTTAAACAAATACTTAATATTGTATACCAATGTGAAGGGCACTGATATGGTGATACAAACATAGCAGGTACATGAGGAAAGGCAAATCGCAATTCTTGTTGCCCAGCAGTACAATGCACCCTAGGACATTCTCATCTTGCTACTGACTCTGTTCTCTAAGTGTCAAGTCTCTGTAACTTATTTTCACTGCAATCCCAGCTCATAAGAATACTTTGAGAATAAATAGGATGAAAAATATGGTAATATAGTTTGTTTACTGTAATAGGATACAACTAGTCTGAGAATATGACCTCAGCTCAGATTTTCAATTTCTAAAGTGCACCTTCAAATGAGTCAGTACTGGCTCTAAACTTAAGCAAAACTCAGTTTAATCAAACTCTGCCACTAACTAGCCGTGGCCTCAGGGATGCAGCTTAAACCCTCTAGGCCTGGGATTCCCCACCAGTAAATGCCAGCTAATGGTAGTGCCTAAATTACAAGGTTGAAATGAAGATTAAATGTGGTCATGCCTCTTAAGCACCTTCTTTGCAACTAGTATATACAGAATATATAAATTACTGTCATACTCCAAATCCCATATTGCCCATGAAAAAGCCCACCTGTACTTTTTGGTTTCCTTGATAAATTCTCCCTTATGTGTTCTTGTATCTCAGGGCTTTTTTTTTTTTTTTACTGTAATAATATTTATTCTAATATCTACAACTTAAAGTCTTACTAACCTTTCAGGATTCCTATCAAATGCCGTTTCTTAGTTAAGAATACCCAATCTTTCTAGTCAAAATTAATCTCTCCTTCCACTGGACTACCATAGTATTTCAAATATCCTGTCTAATACGTTGTATGATTTGTGTTACTAGCTTGTATTTTTGGTGAGTCCAGGAACCCAGTGCAGTGCTGAATTTAATTACATACATATCAATAAGGGGAAGGAACTTTTGTGATAATTAGAATTGGTTTCATTTGAATCCTCCATATTCTTAAAAAATTATGTTAAAAAAATATGCCTAAATGCACAAGTGAGAAATTGGTTCAAACTACTAATAACTTTCCTTTAAGATTATTTTGGTAGCTATATGCTAAAGGCATGTTAAAGGAAAAAAACTATTCCTTTTCCTCCAGTAATTGAAATAAATGTTTTAGAATGATAAATCAATAAATAGAAAATCACTTAAAATGTATCAATATTCAAAGGTTCTAAATCCACATAATGCAAGGAGCTGGTACATAGAAAATAATTTTTCATATATCTGAATATCAACACATAATCTAAAGTAGCTTTCTTACTATCTTTAAGCTCTTCTGTTTAAACTGAAGCTGGGTGTCATGCTATTCATAATCCCCAACTGTTGTCCTCATTCATTTCTTTGTCAAAAGCAATCATGTGATGTATCATTAGAAGCAAAAGAAACTCATAACTGCAAATGCTCTGTTCTTCATAGAATGAAAATATCATAACGTGCCAGATAATTAATTTCTCACATAGATCATAATAGTTCTGTTCTTTAGGAAAACTCTGAGAATAACATCAATTTCTAACTAAACTCAAAAAAGTTTGAAATGTTACTATTTTACTGATTGCTAGCTACTTATCCAGCATTTTATATATGTTAATAGGTGATCATAAATGCAGAAGGAAGGGAAAGAAGTCTTTCAGTGTCCAAAATCGATGCACTCAACTCTAGGAGGACCACAAGCCTGTTAGAGAAAAATATTTAAGTCACTATCTTATAAAAACTTTATCAATTATGGTTGTACAATTCCCACTTCCCAGCAAAATACAAATACTAGATCAGACAGTATTAAAGAAGGAAACAACAAAAGTATGCAATTTGGGATATGAGCCCTAGAACATAGCAGTCCGTGGCTATTTAGCACAAGAACAAATATCTCTAAAGGATTTTAAAGGACATCAATGCATCCATCACATTGGTCATATTTATAAAAGGGAACCTACAACACCAAAGGCATGTTAAATTGAGTTTAATACACTTCATTTGAGAACAGGGAAAGTTACACATTTAAGAATGATTTATGTAAAGCTATCAAATTTGGGAAAATATTTGTTCCATCTGAGAGGGATAAACATTGGAAACATTTTTTTAAAAATCTTCTCTGAAATAGCTTATTTCCTAGTGCCGTAATCTGTTTAGGTTGCTATAACAATATACTATAAACTGGGTAGCTTACAAATGACAGAAATTTATTACTCAAAATTCTGGAGGCTGGGAAGTCCAAGACCAAGACATTAACAGATTCAGTGTTTAGTGAAAAACCTCTTCCAGGTTGCAGACTGCCAACTTCTTGCGTACTCACATAGCAGAAGGGGTAAGGAATCTCTCTGGGGTCTCTTTCATAAGGACACTAATCTCTCTCAGAGAGCTCAGCTCTCATGATCTCATCACCTTCCTAAGGCTCCACCCTAATACCTGGGGTGTTAGAATGTAAACATATAAATTTTAGGGGGGATGGGAACATAAACTTTCAGTTCATTGCACCATCTGGGGTTAATTTTTGTATATGGTGTGTGGTTGGGATCTCATTTTAACTTCTTTATCAGTATCCATTTTTCTGTCATTATTTAATGAGCAATATCACTTTTGATTGCAGATTTGTCATGACACCTCTGTCATTTACTAAAATTCCGTATATGTGTTAGTATACTTATTGGATCTTAATTCTATTCCATTCAACATTTTTTCAATTCAGCACTAATACCACATTCTTTTGATTACTGTAACTTCACCATAAGTCCTAATGTCTTGTAGAGTAATTTCACTTCACCCTGTGCTCTTCTTCAGTCGTTGTCTGGTTATTCTTGTCCCTTTGCTTATTTACATTTATATTTTATATTTTAAAGCACCTTGTCACTTTTCCCAATTCTATTGTTTTAAAAAAAGTTGGATAGATGATTAGTTCAGAAAGAATTGACATTTTTCACAATGTATCTTCCATCCATAAACCTGAACTCTCAATTCCTTACTTAGGACACAAGTTTTTATTTGACATCTTTCTCATTGTGGTTTTAACTTCATTTTTCTAATGGGTAATGATGTTGAACATCTTTAGACTTCTGTCCATTTTCTAACTCTATTGTTTGGTATTTTACTGTTAAATTTTCAGAGTTCTTTTTTTTTTTAATGTTTGAGGGGGAGGGGCCGAGGAAGAGGGAGAGAGAATCTTGAGCAGGCTTCACACCCAGCTCTGAGCCCAACACAGGGCTCAATCTCAGGACCCTGAGATCATGATCTGAGTCAAAATCAAGAGTCAGAAGCTTAACCGACTGAGCCACCGAAGTGCCCCTCAGTGTTCTTCACCTATTCTAGATACTGGTCCTTTTTCAGATATGTCATTTACAAATACTTTCCCCCAGGGTGTAGCATATCTTTTCAATCTCTTAGCAGGGTCTTTCACAATGCAATTTTTTTTTATTTTGACAAATTCTAATTTATCAAATTTTCCTTTTATGGAGTGTGCTTTTGGTAACAAGTTCAAGAACTCAAGACATGACCATATGTGGTTTTTTTCCTCCTTTAGCTTGTTAATATAGTGTAAAATTTAGCACAAACCAATCAAAACCTCAGACCTTTCCCAAAACTGGAGTATTCTTTTTACAGTCTTCAAAACGAAAAGTGGTGTAAATTTAGATTAGGATCCCTTTTCCCTGTACATTTCCTCAGGGAGTTTAGGACATCCTCATAAGTTTGGGGTTTTTTTTTTTCCCTTCATTAAGCAATTCTAAGTGTTTGACACCTCCCGAGGTAGCACTGATAGGTAGGAAGGCTGTGGAAGAGATCAGTAGAGATAAAGGAGGATGGTTTCACTTTGACTAACATCTTTCTTAAGCCTTAAAGTGCTATTATTTAATGAAACCAAAGACAATACTAATGAGATTAATAATCATTTATAAAGTAGGCAAAATAATTGTAGTGTCACGTATGATATGCTTAATATAATTAACGTGGTACAGAATCATGTGTCGAGGTTTTTCTCTGAGATGGGTATATGTTTTTTGATGCCGAATGTAAGAGGTTTTTAAAACAAATGATTAGAGAGCACAAATGCTTTATAAGTAAATTAGTTTTTCTGATGTGGTCTTTAGCACTGAACTAACTATAAATTAAAAACGTGAAACAAATCATCGAAAAACCTCACACAGAAGTTATCTTTGGTAGAGACACAAAAGATAAAATTAACTCACTGATATTTTTTAATTCCACACACACACATCCCACCTGAATCATCAAATCTAATATGGTAAAAAATTGAAGCCAACATTGTGTAACTTAGGTAGTTTTTATTCTAGTAGCCTAACAAGAATTCTTCACTAGTCAATACACATTAATTCTACCCTAAAATTTATTTGATGCCAATCTACTCTGTCTGGAATGCATCTCTTTAGTTAATATTGTGCTACACAGAGTTTTTCAATAAGTCTGTATTGCCCACAGAACGAAGCTCAAAACAATGAATTTTAACCCAAGTATCCCTGAATCTGCTACTAAACTACCTTGCCTATCTTATTTTCCAAGGTTTTTCAAGTAATTTAAACTCAACATCTTAGCCAAAGACTTAGTTTTCTTTTGAAAATTTTGAATTTTCACAGTTTGGTGTCTTTGATCCTGCTGTTCTCTCTTTCTAGAAAGCATTTACTTTCATCATTTTATACCAAAAATCTTTATAGATTGCAGATATTAGTTCAAATGAAACATCCTCCAAACACCTTCCTGATTCCTCCAAAGAATCACCAAATCACCAAAATTCATTTAAACCACCTTGCCTTGATCATTGTATCAGTGTGTGTGTGTGTGTGTGCATGTGTGTGTGTGTGTGTGTGTGTTTCGTTTTGTTTGCATCTGTGCGTGAGACAAAAATTCAGTCTGTTGCGACTGAGGAGGACAGGTCATGCATTAACATTTTACTGAGACTTCATTTGAACTCCCCCAAATATGTAACAAAGGGAAATTTAATCAAATAAATTCTAGGGTAGAATTAATGTATATTGATTAGTGAAGAATAATTATTAGGCTACTAGAATAAAAAACTACCTAATTTACACAATGTTGACTACATGACATTTATGACACATTTGGAGTTTTTATGCACGTCAGGAATTATAGTTAATGCTTAGGTTTTTTTAGTGTTATTACAGTTATTTGTTTATGAATTTTATCTTCTAGAGATATGTACTGATATATGTTAACAGTAGAAAGTATAAAATGTTTGGGTTTTGCTTCAAAATAATACAGGAGGGAGAAAAGTGGGTGAGCATATAAACAAAACAAGATTGGACTTAAGTTGATCACTGTTTTTTTTTTTTTTTAACACTTTCTTTTTAAGTAATCTCTATGCCCAAAATAGGCTAGAACTCAGGACCCCCGAGATTAAAAGTCACATGCTCTACCAACTGAGCCAGCCAGGCATCCTGAGTTGGTAATTGTTAAAGCAGGTTTGTCTATAATGAAAATAGGTTCCTTAAAGTTATTTCTCCATGCGGGAGGTTTCTGGGACACTAGTAATATCCTACTTCTTGCGCTGGTGATAGTTACATGGGTGTGATTATTCAGGGTATGTCATACATTGTAAACTTGAGCCTTAATCACTTTTCTGAATGGGTTCATATACTAAATTAAGGGATTCTCCTTCTGTGGCTCTCTTCCCTCTACAATTCTCCCTGTTCTCCGTGGCTTGCCAAGGATTCCTTTCTATGGCTGCTCTACCTAAGGATTTCCTGCCTTGGCACTATTGATATTTTGAGCCAAATAATTGTTGTGAGGAGCTGTCCTTGCGTTGTAGGACATTGAGCACCCCAACCTCCAATCCACCACTGTAACACCAGAAATGTCTCCAGACGTTACCAAATGTCTCCTGCAGAACAAAATCCCCTGGTTGAGAACTACTTGCTCTAGCCAGAAAGATGTCACTATTCCCTCTGAAGTGTGATCTATCCACACAGCACTGCTAATAACGGAGTTTGAACTTGGGGGCAAAGCCATGACAAACAAGAAAAATACCACCTCCCCTCCCATGCCAGTAGCTTTTCCATGTTTGACTTTCCTCCACAAACTGCCTACTTTTCTTTACTTTTCAGAAATCTTAGGTAGTTTGAGGATCTTTTTGCTTGTCATGTTTGCTTTTGTATTTGTCCAGAGTTTATACTTGCTAAGTGGATGAAGTGCAGAGAACTCACACTGCCACAGTGGAATTAGAACTTAGAACAGCCTCCATTCCCCTCCCCCACACAAATACACCCATTACAAGTGACTTTCTCTAGCTAGTTCTCTGACTACTCATATTTTTTTCTTTATATCTAAAATTAATATTTTACTAGAATATATCTCAGTGTCAACCCTTCTGAAACAATTTTCTCTGGCAAACATAGTGGCACTTCAATATGTGGATTTAAGTGGCTTTTTTTTTTTTAAAGAGAAACTAGAATTATATCTTTTTATATTTTTTCTTTTACATTATGTTTTTCATAGACCCCAATTATACATACGTTGGGATTTTGCATTCATATAGAATATCTGTCATGCCTGCTTGCTTTCTTTTTCTTTCTTTCTCTTTCTTTCTTTCTTTCTTTCTTTCTACCATTTCTCTAATTTCCACTTAAGTGTATTTGGTTTCTTATTTCTATCATCTATTTTCTCCAGTGTCTCTCATACCTAGTATTCTTTCCAAATTCATCTCTGACTTTTTCTCCACTTTTCTCCTAAATATGAGTTCTACCAGCTCATTTAATCTCCTTCTATTTTTGTGACTTCTCTGTCCTGAGTTTTTTAATATATATTTCCAGTATTCCTCCCAAACAATGTAGGAATCTTATTATGCTTAAATTTTAATCATTATTTTCCAAACAAACATGTTTTTTATCTTATACTTATTTTAGAGCTTTCTTTGGCACCTTCTTCAGTATCTTTAAAATTAATAATTATAATCTTTATTTTGTTGAGCTAATGACTATTTAAATTTATTAACATGTTTGGAAACTAAATTGTATGCCACGTATTATCCAATTTCTTCCTTGTGAATGCAATTTTCTTCTTCCTGAGATACATCTTTTCAGAAATTTTTAAGAGAATCTCTGAATGGAAAAGTTATTCTCTGTTTTAAATTATCTTCCTGTTGCCATCATATGTGAGTAAGAACTGGGCATATAATTTTAGGTCAAAAGTTATTTTTCTTGGGGCGCCTGGGTGGCTCAGTCGTTAAGTGTCTGCCTTTGGCTCAGGGCGTGATCCCGGCGTTCTGGGATCGAGCCCCACGTCAGGCTCCTTCGCTGGAAGACTGCTTCTTCTTCTCCCACTTCCCCTGCTTGTGTTCCCTCTCTCGCTGGCTGTCTCTATCTCTGTCAAATAAATAAATAAATTTTTTTTTAAAGTTATTTTTCTTCACTATTCCCAAGCTATAATTCCATTATTGTCTGGCATATTAGTTTGCTAGGGCAGGTGTTAACAAAGTAGTACACACTGGGCAGCTTAAACAATAGGAATTTATTGTCACACAGTTCTGGACGGCAGAGTGCAAAATCAATATGTCCCCAGGGTTGGCTTCTCCTGAGAGCTAAGAGCGAAGGATGTGCTCCAAGTCTCTCTCCTTGGCCTATAGATGGCCCTCTTCTCCACACGTCTTCTCATATCACCTCTCTATGTGTCCCTGTTTCTAAATTTCACATTTTTATAAGGGCACCAGACATATTGGATTACAGACCTATCCTACTCTAGTATGACCTCAAACTCACCTAACTAATTATATCTGCATTGACCCTATTTCCAAATAAGGTCACATTCTGAGGTACTGGGGGTTAGAATTTCAACATATAAATTATTAGGGGAAACAATTCAATCCATCATATTGGGTCTTTTTCTCTGTTGAGAAGTCCAGTTACGTTCTGTGGACAATATTTTTTTCTTACTTTTTTTGTAATCTCTGGTGATTCTATAGTTCATTACAATATTTATGCATATAGATTTATTCTTATAAATTTTTCTTGAGACTTAGTAAGTTGTTGCTTTTTAATATAAAAGTGTTTATGATTTTCATTACTTCTGAGAAAATCTCTTCTTATATTGGCTCTATCGCACTGGATCTATCTCACTCTTACCCTCAAGTATTTTAATTTATCTTCCATTTTTTAAAAGATTTTATTTATTTATTCAACAGAGATAGAGACAGCCAGCGAGAGAGGGAACACAAGCAGGGGGAGTGGGAGAGGAAGAAGCAGGCTCCCAGCGGAGGAGCCTGATGTGGGGCTCGATCCCATAACACTGGGATCATGCCCTAAGCCGAAGGCAGACGCTTAACTGCTATGCCACCCAGGCGCCCTTATCTTCCATTTTTTAAAATTTTTTTCTTTGTCTTGCATTCCGGGTACCTCTTCAGATCGATATTCCAGTTCAGAGATTCTCCTTTTAACTGCACCTAGCCCACCTTCAATGGTCTTATTGTAAACAAACAAACAAACAAACAAAAAACTTTTAAATAATAATTACATTGCTTTTTCTACAGGTCCTATTTAGTTGTTTTTCAAAGCTGCTTATTTTTTTCATAACATGTTATATTTTTCAGCTTATTTTTGTGTTGATATTATCAATGTAAATGCACTTACTTTACAGTTCTTAACCTGTATTCTGTATTCTTAATTCTGTATTCTAAAGTTCTGTGTGCCTAATTCTGCTGTCATATCTCTTCATTGTGGATTTTTCCCCCTCATCTGGTTTGTAACTCATTATTGTAAGCTCATCTATAGAGGAAATTACTTTCTCTGTGTTAACTGCATGTGGCCTGGGGTGTGAAAGTGCCCTCTTAGTTACTTCTCCCAGGTGATTTGGGAGGATCACTGCTTCAAGATAATTTATTTCATTAATTTCTTACCTTAGGAGCATTCCTGAAAATCAATAGTAATAAGAATTAGCATTACAAATCAATACAAGTTTGTGGGGTTTTTTTCCCTCACAGTCTAGATTGAATTTCTTCTTCCTGAACAAAGCGTTTTTTAGCTCACATTTTCTCTCAGGTGCACTTCTAATTTTGTTCAGGGGCAATAATTTTTTTCTGCCCCTACTGACCAAAGATTTCTTTAAAACACCATGTAGATAAGACCACTGTCTTATCTTAATTTTTACTAACAATTTGGTGGTAACGGTAGGACAGTGAGGATAGTGATGAAAATATAACAGCACAGCAGGTAACATAAAACTGAATTAGACATTTCTTAAAGTATATTAGTCTTCACCCACCTCTAGCCCATTAAGAAAAAGAAAAGTCTACATAACTAAGACTCTATCTTTTCATTCATTCATTCATTCATTCATTCATTCTGCTGACAGATATTTAAAGTTCCTCTATTTTTATTATGCAAATAACATATTCTTCCATCTTATCCATTAATTAAATACTGGGTCTACCTTGGCACAATCAAAACCTCATTGAATTGCTCTACTAGACCTTTCAGCTTTCAAATTACAGTTTTTCTTTATCATGAACATGATCAAATTAATAGAATAAAATGAAGTCTAATTTTTTAGATAAATTCTGAGTAGCCCTCAGAGTGATAGGTTAATTTTCATGCATGTAAGTCAGAATTTAATCATTCTGTGTGGTTATAATTATTCTTTACGGTAAAAACTGATGAGACCTTGGTTTTGCTACAGTGTGATTTCTAGTGAGAGAGACATACTTAACGTTTTTTCAGGAGAATTACAGATATATGCAGTGATAAAGGTAAAGACAAAACTTTAATTTTCTTGTTTTCAATAGATAGCTTATACTAATGTTTAAGATAATTTCTTTTTCTCTCCAGGTTTTTATTTAAATTCCAGTTAGTTAACATATAGTGTATTATTAGTTTCAGGTATAGAATTTAGTGATTCATCACTTACATACAATATCCAGTGTTCATCCCAAGTGCCCCCCCTTAATACCCATCACCCATTTAGCTCATGCCCCCACCCACCTCCCCTCCAGCAACCCTTAGTTTATTCTCTAGAGTTAAAAGAGTGTTTCTTGGTTTGTTTTTTTCCCCTACGTTCATTTGGTTTGTTTCTTAAATTTAACATATGAGTGAAATCTTATGGGATTTGTCTTTAACTGACTTATTTTGCTTAGCGTAATACTCTCTAGCTCCATCCACATCTTTGCAAATGGCAAGATTTCATTATTTTTATGGTTGAGTAATATTCCATTTTATGTTCTATAAATGCTACTGAATCTTGCAGCATGGTTGGTAAAGTTTTTACCTAGGGTTAGTATCTTCATACCTAAACTTCTATAATCTTTCCCTAACTATGCATGTAGATACACACACACACACACACACACACACACACATACCCACATGGTGCATCTCATTTTGGGGTATTTCTATTCAATTTCATATCTAGTATATATCTCTATCTAGCCAATTCCCACATTGATATATAACCCTGGTTAATTTTTATTTCTCTTATGATACTCTATGTTCCTTATCTTTGTGTTTCCAGTGGCTGTTTCACTGGCACACAATAGATACTCAATAAATTTTTAGAGAATGAGAGAACCTATCCCTTCTATATTATTTTTTTCTTTTTAAATATAATTGCTCATCTCACCACAAGCAACTTAACACCTTGATGTGAAATGAATGCCTAGTCTGACCTGGAAAACTGCAAATCTTTTGTCCTTTTTTACCCTACTCATATTAGCAAATACTCCTTTTAAGTTGATAGTACTAATCACCACCTAGTGGCTAGGATGGGGAACTATCTGATTTGATATGTATTACCTGGCACTTTCAAGGCATTTGGGAGGTCCAAACATTTGGAATTAGAGGTTATCAATGGCAGCAGGAGCCTCAAGTAATCCCCAGCGGAGTCCAATCTAGGCCTTGGATAATCCCACACCTAGATCTTCTTGTTTTGGGTTTAGACCATTTAATCCTCTTTGGGGATGTTTGCCTACAACAGTGAGGGCCCCAATATCAGACTTTCCAGATCTAAATCTCAAATCTGATACTTACTCTCTAAATGATCTCAGACAAATCATTTAGCTTCCCTATGTCAATTTTTCATCTATAAAATTGGATTTCTCATCTATAAAATAATATTCCCATACAGAGCTTCATGATCATAATATCACATTGAGGTTCTTCTGAAGACAAAGTACAATAATTCATGCAAATTAATTAATGCAGTAACTGGTGTTTAATTAGAACTTAATAACTGAGTATTGTTTCTGTAGTGAGCTGGTTCGTCTTCCTGGCTGAGTCTGAAACCACTCTTGATTATATTCATTGTACACATGCAATTTTTCTCCAGTCCAGGTCCTGGCTTCCATTTTCTTTCTTTGTCTGCACTGGTGACTGCTTCTGGCCTACCCTGGCCCTGCTTTCTAAAGCCAAAGCTTGACTCATCATCTTTTCACTCCACAAACTACCTCTTTGCCTGAGGAGATTTTTGTCTGCAGTGAGATTCCCGTAGTCTCATTTTTATGACAATGGCGATCATTCCATCTCAAGTAATTTTCCCTTGTCTATAAATATACCACTTCAACCACTTTACTCTTTGTACAGTCTTTCACTGCATGCTCCTTTTCTTCAGAAAAAAAAAAGATCATTCCTTTCTCCTACTCTTAACCTCTATTGTATTGTCGTGGCTGATAATACAACTGGGGATCTTAGAACTACCTGTACAAAGGAAAGAGAAAGCTTAAAAAGTTTTAAAATAAAATTAGCCCCAAGTTGTATAAATGCTAGTCATCCTTAAAGACCCTGAAAGTGCCCATGAAACCTCCTAAAAACCTGCACAAATTCACCATTTTCTAACTCCTCATCTAACTGAAGTGCATGTTTCTTCAAGCACCAACCTACTGAGAAATATTTCAAAACACTTCTTACATAATATTTTTGTGAAAAACTGAAAACATTTTCTGTAAATATTGATACTTCAAGCATATGTTTTATTGTATCAAGTGGGTATTTTGTATCAATCCTAGAAAACTAACCACCACCATAAATATTGTCGTTATAGAATAATGTAGGCCAAATGAACTTACGATACATGATTCACTTCTAAGTTAGCAACTGAATATAAGAAGAATGAACATGATACCGGACCTGAATTATTTGGGCCTATTCTGCCAGCATGTCCTCCTGTTATCTAAGTTATTGAGTAATTCGATCTTGGTTGTTTTTTTTTTTTCCTCCTCCCTGTTGAAACAACTGTGCTTTGAAATTTAGAATAATCAGAACAGCACAATCAGATACCTTTCAGACAGATTCCATCGATCATATTCTGAATATATTACTTAGTGATGACAGTCTTTTGTTCAGTGGGGTGTTCACAGTATGTTGGGCACTGGGAACATCACTCATGGTGATATTATATGTCTGAGGAACAGGTCAGGCTGTGGGAATTCCCTGGTTTGTTGCCCGCAATCAAGTTGGATAATTTGTTCTCATACATTTGGATGAAGGTGCAGTTACCCCATTGATAAGTGCAGCTGTACAGACATAAGGTCTCAGTCAGTTCATTCCATTCTCATCCTGGACATTCTTCTCCAAATTATGGACCAAAAGCTTAAAAAGGTGAAAGAAGAGATGCCAGTTCCAATTCCTTCTGTCATGGTTTGCTAATCTTCCCTTGGTCTTCTCAGAACGCACTGGGGAGGAGCTCCGGAACCAGGCACAGAGCAATCAGCCAGAGTTCTGTCCAGATCATAAGAGATGAGACCCACTTACAATGCAGTCTCCTTACTTTCGAATATAATACAGGGTTTGGAAAATTTTATTTTGTGACTTATTTGATAATTTTGGTTTATTT
Organism: Ailuropoda melanoleuca; assembly: GCF_002007445.2. Lineage (NCBI taxonomy): Eukaryota > Metazoa > Chordata > Mammalia > Carnivora > Ursidae > Ailuropoda > Ailuropoda melanoleuca. The sequence continues at coordinate 74,132,899 of NC_048227.1, forward strand.
TGTGATTCTAGAAAATCTTTAAAATCATAAAAGGAACAAAATCCCTAATGCTGGCCCTATGATCCTTGTGCTATAGAGAAACCTATTAGAAATTATTTTAGTCATAAGGTTTTTATGATGGTGGATTTTTGTAAGTGTCAGAGTCTTGCACCCAAGGTCTCATACTTCAGAAACAAAAGAAGGAAATTGAAACTTTAATGGCACTTTTGTTAGTATCTATGACAAGGAGTCTCTTCTGAGGTGCTTGTAACTAGGTTATTCAGGTTCTACAGTTTAAAGATTTTGTAAAAGATTTATTTATTTATTTTAGAGAGCAAGAGGGAGAGAGAGAATACGTGGGGGGGGGAGCAGAGGGAGAGAAAGAGAGAAATTTTTTTTATTTAAATTCAATTAGCCAACATATTGTACATCATTAGTTTCAGATGTAGTGTTCAATGATTCATCAGCTGCGTATAACACCCAGTGCTTATCACATCACGTACCCTCCTTAAGAGAGGAAGAGAGGATCTTAAATAGACGCTGCACTGAGTTACAGGGTGCTAGATCTTACGAACCTGAGAGCATGACCGAGCTGAAACCAAGAGCTGGATGCTGAACTGACTGAGCCACCCATCCCTCAAAGATTTTTTTTTTTAAAGATTTTTATTTATTTATTTGACAGAGATAGAAACAGCCAGCGAGAGAGGGAACACAAGCAGGGGGAGAGGGAGAGGAAGGCAGGCTCACAGCGGAGGAGCCTGATGTGGGGCTCGATCCCATAACGCCAGGATCATGCCCTGAGCCGAAGGCAGACGCTCAACCGCTGTGCCACCCAGGCGCCCCTCAAAGATTTTTTTTAAAAAACTTTTTCTTCTTGGGTGCCTGGGTGGCTCAGTCAGTTAAACGTCTGCCTTCAGCTCAGGTGATGATCCCAGGGTCCTTGGATCAAGTCCCACATGGGGCTCTTTGCTCAGCAGGGAGCCTGCTTCTCCCTTTCCTCCCCGCTCTTGTCACTATCTCTCTCTCTCTCTCTCAAATAAATAAATAAAATCTTTAAAAAAAAAACTTGTTCTTCTTTTATAAAATTACAAAAGGAAATGGGTTCATTACTTTTAGAAAAAAATATTCCCATTAAATTTAAGCCTGTTTAGAAATATTCAAATGTATGCACTTATGCATTCATTTAAAACATTTCTTTCTAGATATCTGTCAAATTATGCAAGTTTTAAAAGTAGCCTGAGACTCACATGTAAGAAAAAAAAATGTGATGGAACCAGGTAATAATTATAAATTAACACAGATGTAAAAATAAGATAATATAAAATAGTAATCTGAAAAAATATTCACTTTCAGAAAATATATTATAGAAGGGCAGTTAAGTGATATCTACATCAACAGTGGGCCATGTGAGATTTAAGAAATCTGGGAAAGGGAATCTAGGAAAAGGAGGTTATGAATTGCAAGATGGTGCATCTATTGAGTGAAATAAAAGCCCAACATGTTATACTGAAGAAAAGAATGAAAGAGCATTTAAGATAAAGATTCCATTAATTAATATGGAATCACTCAAAATCAACTTCTTAAGGAAAATTACCACTGGTCTCAGAGTAATTACATATCATTTCATTATGAATCAAGAGAGAAAATATTTCATTACTTGGAACATTGTAGGCTATTCAGCACAATACAAAATAATAATGAAATAAATAATGAAATTTTAATCTGTTGAGAGTTCTAAAAGGTTTAGTAGATGAGGGTTCTTTACTATGTTAGAATCTAATAGTAGAAAAATTAGAAATGATTGTTTAATCCTGGAGATTAAACATTAAAAGACATGAAATTAAATGTGAGAGAAATATCTTAGGACATTATGAAAATTAAGAAAGGAAATAAGGCTTTTGGCCCATAATGCGCAATAACCCATCAAAGAACACTTACTAAGGTGAAGCATGCCACTATCACTTTTGTGAACATAGTAATATTGACTAAGCTAACACTAAATTTCTTCTAAACAGCTAATGGTGAAATTACTTGTGATTCAAAGAGATTTCCAGAAGAGGAACTAGTAAAAACTCTGTTTCAGTAGAAAGTATAAAGTTCTGAAGGAACATTCTCATTAGAGCCCAGAGAAAGGCAACATATCACAGGGAAAAATTCACTATTCCTAGCTTTAATCCATTTGATTTAAAGTGCCACTATTTAAAACATTGATTTCTCAAATCCTACAAAAGTTGTTGCTCCCACATCCCTCTTTGTAGAAAGCTTCTTTGAGGGCTCTTGATCCCCATTACCCCATCGCCCCCATCACGCAACACCCAAAAGAATAATTACTTCATCTTTGCTCCACCTTGAATCTATCTCTGTCATACATAATTGCCCATCATTATATATTGACAACTAACAAATAACACCTGTAATAGACTGGAAACTCCTTAAAGCCAATGTTTATTATATTTCTATAGCCTCACGCAATACTAGCATTTACTGGGACGTAAAAGCTTATAAAAAGTAGAAGTTTAAAGTTGTTCTTGATTTAATACTAGCAGTTCAGATATAGTTTGTTATATTCCTTCACAGTTATTTGGACTTTTCCTCCTTATCTCTTAACACATTTGTGAAATAATTACCAATTATAATAATTATTATATAACCTAGACTATTATATACATAATGTATATATACATAATGTGTGTGTGTGTACATATATATATATGGCCTGGGTTAACCACATAATTTTCAGGGCTCAGCATAAAATGTAAATGTGGAATTCCTCGTTCATAAAGCAGGAAAAAAATGCCATGAATTACAAAATACAAAGCTTTTTCCTTTCTTTTGAGTTTTCTATTTTAAACTGTAATGGTGTTTTTACTTCCTATTTAATATCATCCTAAGTAAAGAATACTTAAATTTTAAATTGTTATAAATTTTACTACTAATTTCATATTGCACAATGCCAGTTTTAAATGCAAATATTAAAAAAATCTAACTCTCATGCAGAATCATTGAAATTATACAATTTCTATTTGTAGCTTGTATATGCATATGTATTTTGTTGTTGCTATAACAAAGGATATCTGCATAAAGCTAACAACTATTTTGTTTCATTTCTTGATATGCACACATTCTACCAACTCTCTATTTGCAGCTTACCCAGGAGTAAGAAAGGACTGAAAGAAAAGGAACTATGGATTGCCCTATCTTTCTTTTTCCTTCTATAACACAGCAGCTTCTATAACATGTTTACCTTGTACTTGCTTTGAGTCTTTCAGTACTCCAATGCATTGTGAATGTAATGGAATTCTGTGTTGATGGGACATCACAAAGGCTATATGCAAAAGGAATGGCAAGGAAGGGTAGTCACATATACTACTCAATATCTCTTCTGCCCATGTACTTGCTCTATTATCCATCAAACTCTGCTGACAAAACACAAGTTCTAAGATAACATTTTTAAGAATTGAAGATGCAACAACAGAGCATTAAATTAAACACAGCGCCCTTCTGAGGGCCCTGAACAGGCTGTAAACCCATGAAGCCACCCTGTATGGGGCCTCCTGTTATTATTTAGACGACAACCTCCACCACAGAATAAGCTAAGTGGTCAAACACAATGGGCTTGTAAATGTCACTAGCATTAGAGGACAGGTGACAAGTTTTGCCTTAAGTTGGAACTTGAAGACTTTGCTGATTACTTTCGTTTGTGTCCAAAACTAATGTGACCTTTCAGACTGTGAAAGGAATGCTAATAAGTTGATTGTCAAAAGTCTTGTAAATTTTAAACTTATATAGATGCTATTTGTGGAAATACAATCAGACAAAAGCCTCTGTTACAAAGATACCTCATATCTGAAGTAAAAAAAAAAAAAAAAAGGTTTTCAAGCTATGGGATGGCACTCCATTAGTAGATACTGAAATCAAATTACTAGGTTGTAACCAGAATTTTTTATAATAATGAAATAGACAAGACAAGAATTGAAAAGATCGAGTGCTACACATATAGCAAAGATATGTATAATTTTATGAAACTTTAGTTTCAGGTGCACATACACCTATAATATATGCATATACATTATACACACACACACGAATGAAAGTAATAGGCTGCAATATATGATGTATTTCTTCCTGTGGGTTATCATTTAAAAAGTCATTGTCATAAAAATCTGTGTCCTAAGATGAAGTCTACAGTTTTCAAACTCAGGAGCCATCTTTCTATACTGTAACAAAGATAAATTTCAGAAAAGGAAGATAAAATTCATGTAAGTCATCCTGAAAATTATTTTCTACAAAATGTTGCCTTTCCAAGCTCAGATCCCTGTAGATGATTATGTTCTCCAGGATTTGTAGATAATATATTCAGCAATTCAAGCATTTGCAACATCCACCAAAGAGTGGGCATTTGGAAGCAAAGAAAGAAAAAAACCACATTTATTCCTTTCCATTATGTGATTTAATCCTCACAATAATCTCTAGAATGGATAATATCATCCTTTTATAGGCAAGGACATGAAACTCTGAGAATTTAAGTAATTTGCCCAGTCACATATCTTATTAGCAGCAAATGGGACTTGGAACCTACGTTGTCTGTGTCCAAGTCCAGCATTTAAGTCTCCTGAGGTGTTATAATCTTATAAAAAATGTTGAAAAGATTAAAATTAAAAGGGGAAATAACATAACTGATGCACAAAAATCAAGGTTTGATTGTGTTACAGTCTAGTGAAATATAATTTAATTTTGGACTCCATTTTCCCATTGAACCATACTGTGACTAATAGGCAATATTCTTTTGTGAATCAGAGCTACAACATTTGCATTTTCTTGTGGTTACATTATAAGAAATAATGTGCAATGTTATGATTTCTTTGTACCCACAATCTAAGAAGTTCAAAAACAACAAAATTCCACAAAGGAGGAGAAAAAATAAATCTCAGAGAATTTTGGAAAGAATAGTATCAACGTTTTATAGCAATCATAAGAAAATCATCTACATTCGTATCAAATATCAGGTTTCCAGCACAGGAAAAGAAAACTGCAGTACCTGCCATTTTAAATTACTCCCTGTCATGTTTTTATTCCTCCTCCTCCCCTGGGATGTTAACGTCTTGAAGAAATATGTGTGCACTCTGAAAATATTTCCTGAAGTCAGTGGATTCCATATGTTCCTAGGGAAACAAATTATTCACTCCGTGGGTCATTCCTGGTGACATTTAGATCTTCTAATCAGTACATTTAGGCCCTATTACTTTGTATTCCAGAACTCTCTTACGTGTGGACCTACATAGAACTCAAGAAGTATTTTCATTGACTCAAACCCTCCCTTAACCTAAAAGAACACACAGGAACTCACACATACACTCTCTTTCATACACATTTACATACACAAATACATACTCAAAGACACACAAATATATGCACTTTATAGTTTAATTACATTGGACATTGGTTTAAGAAAAGGAGACCGCTATTTCAAACTAAGTGATACAGTCCCAAATTTAAAGGAAGCATTAGAAATGTACACAAAAACATACTCAATATCCTTAGTTCATAGAGTTGATCATAAGAAGGTAGGCCAAAATAACAAATTTTAAGAGATTGTTTTTGTTTGGTTTGTGTGTTGTTTTGTTTGCTTGTTTTATCAATAATTGGAGTGTGACTTTTGCTTTCCTTTGGACCAAAAAAGAAAAAAATAAAAGTGTAGTTCTTGAAATACTTTCCTCATTTGGTTTCAGGGTTCTGCTTTTTTCCTGTTTTATGAAATGTTCTTTAATGATTCTTCTCTACTGACTCTGATGTTGGAGCGTCCCCAAACTATTTCATTGGTCCTCTTCTTCGTTATTCTTAGAAATTTCAATATTCTCATAGGCTTCAGTAGCCATCAATTGTGCTATAAACTCCCCATATAGTTTATTCATTTATTGTACATATATTTGTTGATCATTTGTATGTCCAGGAATTTTGTGTCATTAGTTGGGACAAAATAATCATGGTCATCACCATCTTACAACTTGAAGTCAAGTACTGGAGCCATATATTAAATATGTAAAGAAAAGAAAAAAATAATGTGACCAAATAACAATAGTGACAGCAAGGGGAAAAAAAAAGTAGGACACAAAGTAAGAGAATAAAGTAGGAGGAAGGGAAGTGACATTTAGGTTGAGATCTAAAAATTAAGAAAGATCCAGTCTAACGAAGATCAAGGGTAATCCATTTGAATAATCTGTAATATCTTTGATTTTAAGATATATAACTGAACTCTGGTTTCCATACAAATCCAATTACCCCGCTTTTTCTCCCAGTTATTTGTCTTTGTTAATAGCACCACCATTCTCCCAAGCTGACCACCTCAGAAATCTCTCAAGAATCTTCCTTGTCCCTCACACTTTACATAATCCCTCACCAAACCCTACGAATTTCACTCCACATAGAAGGTGTTTAATAAGTGTTTTTTTAATTAACGAATACTGAATCAATAAACCACCTGCTGATGAAAAGTTTCTAAAAGCCACCATAAATCTATCTTAATAACAATACAATGTGTTTCTTCTTCATTTAGAATGTATACTCTGCCTTTCAAAGGAACATAAACTACTTTTGTTGAACACATCACAATATTGAAGAAAGGAGGACAGAAATCAGTTCCTGTCGTGCCACTCATTCTCAATCTAAAATAGTTTATTGATAAAGCGAAGGCCACATTTTTATTTTAGGAAATACTGCTCCTATGGAAGAGCATCAAAAAGGAGGAAATAATGCTCATCTTTTACTATCTATATATAGAACGCTCGCAGATTTATATTCCCACCCATATCTCTCCCTTGCACTACTTGTCTTATAGGCTTATACATCCAACTGCCTACTCAGAATTTTCACTTTAACTTCTTAAACATATAAATCTAAAATGAACTTCCGATAATCTCTCCCAAACCCTCCTCCTCCAACAATCTTCATTATCTGTGTTAATAACAATTCCATCCTTCCAGTTGCTCAAGACAAAAACTCTGGAGTCATTCTTAACCCCTCTATTTTCCTTATATCCCACCTTCAATTTTACAGAAAATCTTATTGGCTCTACCATCTAAGTAGATCTAGAATCTGACCAGTTATCACCATCCCCACCCCAAACAACTTGTCTTAAATCAAGATTGTCTCTCTCTCATATTATTGCAAAATCTTCTATAGGGTTTCTGCTTCCATACTTGCTCCCCTACAATCCTTTCTTTTTTTTTTTTTTTTTTTTTTAAGTTTTTTTTTTTTTTAAA